>NW_027008925.1:0-64568 GCF_036934945.1 Oncorhynchus masou masou
CTAACACTAACACTAACACTAACACTAACACTAACACTAACACTAACACTAACACTAACACTCACTAACACTACTATCACTAATCACTAACATAACACTAACACTATCACTAACACTACTAACACTAACACTAACACTAACACTATCACTAAACACTAACACTATCACTAACACTAACACTATCACTAACACTATCACTAACACTAACACTAACACTACACTAACACTATCACTAACACTATCACTAACACTATCACTATCACTAACACTAACACTAACACTATCACTAACACTAACACTACACTAACACTAACACTAACACTGTCACTATCACTAACACTATCACTAACACTTTCACTAACACTAGCACTAACACTATCACTATCACTATCACTAACACTATCACTAACACTAACACTAACACTAACATTATCACTAACACTAACACTAACACTATCACTAACACTAACACTATCACTAACACTATCACTAACACTATCACTAACACTATCACTAACACTAACACTAACACTAGCACTAGCCACCACATGCAGGGGATTTCAAGGCTACTATGTAGTAGGCAGATTTCATTCAACATACTGAAATCAATTTCAATTAATAATTTCTGCAACTACCTACTTTAGCCTCAATCTAATCTCATCCTGAATAATGATTTGACATGCTCTTCTATAAAAAGTTGCATCCGACCTAGTCCGTCTTCTGTACTCTAGTCTTAGTGAGAGATGGTTGTTGGCATAGGCTAAGGTCTTGGTAGCTCTCCAGTCAAGATGGAAGAGGAAGAGGCGAGGAGGGGGGAGGAGGAGAGAGAGAGAGAGAGAGAGAGAGGGAGAAAGAGAGAGAGATTTGAGGGAAATGAACACTAAGGATGAGGTCATACTCTGACACACACCGGTTATGTCCAAAATGACATCCAATTACGTATATAGTGCACCACTTTTTCCCAAGGCCCATAGTGGATTATATAAGGGACAGGGTGCAATTGGGGACGATGTATATGGTTGCTTTGGAACAGACTGACCAGCAGGTGGCAATGTTGGCCTTCTAATCTAGTGGAACAGAACGACCAGCATGTGGCATCGTTGGCCTTCTAATCTAGTGGAACAGAACGACCTGCATGAAACACTGTTGGCCTTCTAATCTAGTGGAACAGAACGAACATTATGAGGCACCATTGGCCTTCTAATCTAGTGGAACAGAACGACCATCATGAGGCATCTTTGGCCTTCTAATCTAGTGGAACAGAACGACCTGCATGAAACCCTGTTGGCTTTATAATCTAGTGGAACAGAACGACCTGCATGAAACACTGTTGGCCTTCTAATCTAGTGGAACAGAACGAACATTATGAGGCACCATTGGCCTTCTAATCTCATGGAACAGACTGACCAGCATGAGGCACAGTTGGCCTTCTAATCTAGTGGAACAGAACGACCTGCATGAGGCACTATTGGCCGTCTAATCTAGTGGAACAGAACGACCTGCATGAGGCACTATTGGCCTTCTAATCTAGTGGAACAGGACGACCAGCATGAGGCACCATTGGCATTCTAAACTAGTGGAACAGAACGACCTGCATGAGGAAAAATTGTCCTTCTAATCTAGTGGAAAGAACAAACTGCATGAGGCAATATTGGCCGTCTAATCTAGTGGAACAGAACGACCAGCATGAGGCACAGTTGGCCTTCTAATCTAGTGGAACAGAACGACCTGCATGAGGCACTATTGGCCGTCTAATCTAGTGGAACAGAACGACCAGCATGAGGCACAGTTGGCCATCTAATCTAGTGCAACAGAACAACCTGGATGAGGCACAGTTTGCCTTCTAATCTAGTGGAACAGAACGACCAGCATGAGGCATCTTTGGCCTTCTAATCTAGTGGAACAGAACGACCAGCATGAGGCACAGTTGGCCTTCTAATCTAGTGGAACAGAATGACCAGCATGAGGCACAGTTGGCCTTCTAATCTAGTGGAACAGGACGACCAGCATGAGGCACAGTTGGCCTTCTAATCTAGTGGAACAGAAGACCTGCATGAGGCACTATTGGCCGTCTAATCTAGTGGAACAGAACGACCTGCATGAGGCATCATTGGCCATCTAATCTAGTGCAACAGAACAACCTGGATGAGGCACAGTTTGCCTTCTAATCTAGTGGAACAGGACGACCAGCATGAGGCATCTTTGGCTTTCTAATCTAGTGGAACAGAAGGACCTGCATGAGGCATATTTGGCCTTCTAATCTAGTGGAACAGGACGACCAGCATGAGGCACCATTGGCATTCTAATATAGTGGAACAGACCTACCAGCATGAGGCTGTTAGCTGAGAGGCTTTAGAGATTACATTATCTGCGCTTCCGACAGCAGAGCCTCTGTACCCATCTTCCCCCTCAAGCTAGGACAGCAGTGTCCCTGCCTCAACGCCCCCGCCAAAAAAAAAAGACTAACCTTGCACTTGACTTGCATTTCTAGTACTGACTGCTGATAGGCTGATAGACTTACTATGACTGTGACATGTGGTTGTTCCGACCTTAATTAAGATGAATGGACAAACTGTTTATTGCTCAGGGTAAGACACAACAAACATTTTTATTTAACCCTGTCCAGGTTGTTCACGCCTCCTTTGTTGTAGTTGTAGTCCAGGATGATGGCTGGCTTCCTGTCGTCACCATCACTGATCTCAGCCATTTTGTGCAGTGTGCTCAGGAGGACCACATTCTTCTTCCTCTTTGGGAGGTAAGAAACTAGAGTGGTGGTGGGGGTGAAGGGAAACTTTGATGAGAAGGCCTCTCTCCCCCTTGTTGAGAGGAGTGCAGGGGGGAGCTCAGGCTTGTTCTTTCTGACTGTGTCAACCATGGTGATCTTCCTCTTCAGGAGCTGCTGGCTGAGTTCAATCAGTAATACACATAATCTCAATTTGTCATTGTGTGTGTGTTTGTGTGTGTGTGTGTGTGTGTGTGTGTGTCTTTGTGTGTGTGTGTGTGTCTTTGTGTGTGTGTGTCTTTGTGTCTTTGTGTTTTTTGTGGTCTGTAAAAAAATATAATTAAGTAATTCTGCTCTAATTAAGTTTTCTCTGCTCTTAAACGGGAGAGGCATGTTTTGCTCTTAATTGTAGAGGGCTAATATTAATACTATGCTGCCAGTCTCTCTTGGCTGGGAGTTGAGGAAAGACTGACTGCATCACTTCTTCTTTTTATAAGAAACATTGTGTTGAACATCCCAAATTGTTTGCATTGTCAATTTACACACAGCTCTGACACACACACTTATTCCCACCAGACATGCCACCAGGGGTCTTTTCATAGTCTCCAAATCCAGAACAAATTCAAGAAAGCGTACAGTAATATACAGAGCCCTTATTGCATGGAACGTATTGACAGCAGACCTGGTTTCAAATAACAGATGAAGCAACACCTCCCAGCACATCACCTCTCCCCTATTGGACCTAGATAGTGTGTGTATGTATTGATATGTTGGCTATTGGATCTGGATAGTGTGTGTGTATGTATTGATATGTAGGCTTCATGTACCTTTAAAAAAAAGTATGTAGTTCTGTCTTTGAGCTGTTCTTGTCTATTGATGTTCTGTATTATGTCATTTTGTGTTATGTTTTCAGGAAGAGTAGCTGCTTTAGCAACAGCTAATGGGGATCCTTATACAATACCAGAAACACCAAATACACTATCAACACACGTCAAGCAGACACTCACACAGCAAACATGAAGTGTAGACTAGTAGTAGTGATAGTGGTAGTGGTTTCATGAATGAAGGAAACACAGATAATATGTATTAGACACAGTACAGTAACAAATGGCTATGCAATAGCAGTATATTAATAATAACATTGTGATATGACAGCAATAGCAGTAAAGGCTATAAGCTATACATTGTCAGCTATCAGCGGTGGGCTAACATTGTATCCCTGTCTCCTACTGGTCATGTATGTACTATAACCGTGGCGCTTGGACGGTTTTACATCTAAGACACTGGATCACTGCTACTTTAACTTACGGGATGCAAACTATACAAGGCCCTCCCCTGCCTTCCTTCGGCATATCTGACCACAACTCCATATCTGACCACAACTCCATATCTGACCACGACTCCATTTTTCCCTTCCTATAGCTATACACTCAAACAGCATTTTCCCGTGCTGAGGAATATTCAACGCTGGTCTGACCAATCGGAATCCACGCTTCAAGATTGCTTTCATCACGCAGACTGGGACATGTTCCGGGTAGCCTCAGAGAATAATATCAACGTATACGCTGATTCAGTGAGTGAGTTTATAAGGAAGTGTATTGAGATGTTGTACCTACTGTGACTATGTAAACCTTCCCTAACCAGAAACCGTGGATTCATGTGTGTGCTCCCTGTGGAGCTCCAGTGTTGAGGATGAGCGTGGCAGATGTGTTGCTACCTACACTCACCACCTGGGGGCAGCCCGTCAGGAAGTCCAGGATCCAGTTGCAGGGGGAGGTGTTTAGTCCCAGGATCCTTAGCTTAGTGATGAGCTTTGAGGGTACTATGGTGTTGAACGCTGAGCTGTAATAAATGAATAGCATTCTCACATAAGTGTTCCTTTTGTCCAGGTGGGAAAAAGCAGTATGGAGTGCAATGGAGATTTCATCATCTGTGGATCTGTTTTGGCGGTATGCAAATTGGAGTGGGTATAGAGTTTCTGGGATAATGGTGTTGATGTGAGCCATTACCAACCTTTCAAAGCACTTCATGGCTGTGGACGTGAGTGCTACGAGTCTGTAGTCATTTAGGCAGGTTGCCTTTGTGTTCATGGGCACAGGGACTATGATGGTCTGCCTGAAACATTTACATTTACATTTAAGAAACATGTTGGTATTACAGACTTAATCAGGGACATGTCAGTGAAGACACCTGCCAGTTGGTCAGTACATGCCCGGAGCACACATCCTGGTAATCCATCTGGACCCTCAGCCTTGTGTAATGTTGACCTGTTTAAAGGTCTTACTCACGTCGGCTCCAGAGAGCGTGATCACACAGTCGTCCGGAACAGCTGATGCTCTCATGCATGCTTCAGTGTTGCTTGCCTCAAAAGCAAGCATAGAAGTGATTTAGCTCGTATGGTAGGCTCGTCTCACTGGGCAGCCCGTGGCTGTGTTTCCCTTTGTAGTCTGTAATAGTTTTCAAGCCCTGCCACATAAGATGAGCGTCGGAGCCGGTGTTGTATGATTCAATCTTAGCCCTGTATTGATGTTTTTCCTGTTTGATAGTTTGCCGCAGGGCATAGCAGGATTTCTTGTAAGCTTCCGGCTTAGAGTCCAGCACCTTGAATGCGGCAGCTCTATCCTTTAGCTCATTGCGAATGTTGCCTGTAATCCATGGCTTCTGGTTGGGGTGGCACGGTAGCCTAGTTGTTAGAGTGTTGGACTAGTAACCGGAAGGTTGCAAGTTCAAACCCCTGAGCTGACAAGGTACAAATCTGTCGTTCTGCCCCTGAACAGGCAGTTAACCCACTGTTCCTAGGCCGTCATTGAAAATAAGAATTTGTTCTTAACTTGCCCACTTAAATAAAGGTAAAATAAATAAAAATGAACGTACAGTCACTGTAGGGACGACATCCTCGATGCACTTATTGATAAAGCCAGTGACTGTGTGGTGTACTCCTCAATGCCATCGGAAAATTCCCAGAACAAATTCCAGTCTGTGCTAGCAAAACAGTCCTGTAGTTTAGCATCTGCTTCATCTGACCACTTTTTTTATAGACCGAGTCACTGGTGCTTCCTGCTTTAATTTTTGCTTGTAAGCAGGAATCAGGAGGATAGAGTTGTGTTCAGATTTACCAAATGGAGGGCGAGGGAGAGCTTTGTACGCGTCTCTGTGTGTGGAGTACAGGTGATCTAGATTTGTTTCCCTCTGGTTGCACATTTAACATGTTGATAGAAATGAGGTAGAATTGATTTAAGTTTCCCTGCATTAAAGTCTCCGGCCACTAGGAGTGCCGCCTCTGGGTGAGTGGTTTCCTGTTTGCTTATTTCCTTATACAGCTGACTGAGTGCGGTCTTAGTGTCAGCATCTGTCTGTGGTGGTAAATAAACAGCCATGAAAAGTATAGCTGGAAACTCTCTAAGCAAATAGTGTGGTCTGCATTTTATCATAAAATATTCTACTTCAGGTGAGCAAAATCTAGAGACTTCCTAGATTTTGTGCACCAGTTGTTGTTTAAAAATATGAACAGCTTGCCCCACCTCCTCTTACCGGAGTGTGCTGTTCTATCTTGTCAGTGCAGCGTATATCCCGCCAACTGAATATCCATGTTGTCATTCAGCCACGATTCTGTGAAACATAGGATATTACAGTTTTTGATGTCCCGTTGGTAGGATATTCATGTTCGTACCTCGTCTATTTTATTGTCCAATGATTGCACGTTGGTGAGTAGTATTGACGGTAACGGCAACATTCCCAGTCTTCTTCTCCGGGTCCTGACCAGGCATCCGGCTCTTTGTCCTCTGTACCTGCATCGCTTCCTCTTGCAAATAACGGGGATGTTGGCCCTGTGGGGTGTTTGGAGAATGATCACTGTCCTGATATCCAGAAGCTATTTTTCTCGTAAAATATGTTTGCAGAAAAAGTGTGTACAAAATAAATGACAAATAACGCAAAAAAAACACATAACAGCACAATTGGTTGGGCGCCCGTAACACTGCTGCCATTTCTTCCGGCGCCATTTTACTGGATTCCTGGATTATGGATTATGTTGGCTGCTGGGTTTCATGATTAGTTGGGATTATGTTGCTGGGTTTCATGATTAGTTGGGATTATGTTGCTGGGTTTCATGATTAGTTGGGATTATGTTGCTGTGTTTCATGATTAGTTGGGATTATGTTGCTGGGTTTCATGATTAGTTGGGATTATGTTGCTGGGTTTCATGATTAGTTGGGATTATGTTGAATGATCTTGTAAATTGATTTGATGTTTTTGCACTCCTGCCTACTTAATTGTCCCTTGTGGGATCAATGAAGTATTTTGAATTAAATTAAATGTAATCTCTAACTTCCATTTCGATATTTCTGCAAGACCATAAACAGCTGTTCTTCCAACATGAGTAAAAGTAGAAAAGCATTTTAGTCCAACTGTCTGACCACGTCATCATCTCAGGCCTCTCCCGGTGAAGATATCTAGGTGCCGTCTGTCAACAACATTTTGCTATTCCCCGATAACAGTCTCCTACTCACTATAAAATACATCAATTCAAAATCAGGCTTTAGTTGTCCATATTTGTCCCTGTGTTGCCAGTCCTCTCCAGTTCTGATGAAGATATCAAGGTGTCAACCGCAAGACAGTTTGGTTCTCTGTAGCTCCGTGTTTAGACTGTGGGGCTTGCAACACCAAGACAGTTTGGTTCTCTGTAGCTCCGTGTTTACACTGTGGGGCTTGCAACACCAAGACAGTTTGGTTCTCTGTAGCTCCGTGTTTAGACTGTGGCGCTTGCAACACCAAGACAGTTTGGTTCTCTGTAGCTCCGTGTTTACACTGTGGGGCTTGCAACACCAAGACAGTGGGTTTGATTCCAGGGACCAACAATTCGTAGAAAATGCATGACTACGTCGCTTTTTTGATTTTTATTCAAAAGCACCTGCCAAATGGCGTATCAAATCTATCAGCTGAATATCTCTGCTTGAAGTGTGGTGCTTTCCTTCCAGGCTGCTTCTCATTGAGGCTGAGACCTTCAGATAAATGTCACTCATTTAGTAGCTCATTATAGGCATCAGTCACAGCAGGTAGAGATGGTAGTTAGCTGTGGATGGAAGAGGCATTGGACTAGTCCCAAATGGCACCCTATTGCCTATTGATAAGGCTATTTCTGTATCGCACTATGTGACACAGCTTAATAAATACATTGGATTGATTGATTGATTGATTGACTGTTGACTATTTGATAATGCGGCATTAAACATCGAATGGCTGAAAATATGATCACTTGATGAGAGAACAGCCTGAGGCAAGGACAAGAGGGCCTGCTTTGTTTTTTTACTTTCTCAAATCATCAATAGCCTGTAGTCACATCAATAACCTATAGTCACATCAATAGCCTATAGTCACATCAATAGCCTGTAGTCACATCAATAACCTATAGTCACATCAATAGCCTGTAGTCACATCAATAGCCTGTAGTCACATCAATAACCTATAGTCACATCAATAGCCTGTAGTCACATCAATAACCTATAGTCACATCAATAGCCTGTAGTCACATCAATAGCCTATAGTCACATCAATAGTCTATCGTCACATCAATAACCTGTAGTCACATCAATAGCCTGTAGTCACATCAATAGCATATAGTCACATCAATAACCTGTAGTCACATCAATAACCTGTAGTCACATCAATAGACTATAGTCACATCAATAACCTATAGTCACATCAATAGCCTATAGTCACATCAATAGCCTATAGTCACATCAATAGCCTATAGTCACATCAATAGCCTGTAGTCACATCAATAACCTATAGTCACATCAATAGCCTGTAGTCACATCAATAGCCTGTAGTCACATCAATAACCTATAGTCACATCAATAGCCTGTAGTCACATCAATAACCTATAGTCACATCAATAGCCTGTAGTCACATCAATAGCGTATAGTCACATCAATAGCCTATAGTCACATCAATAGTCTGTAGTCACACCAATAACCTATAGTCACATCAATAGCCTGTAGTCACATCAATAGCCTATAGTCACATCAATAACCTGTAGTCACATCAATAGCCTGTAGTCACATCAATAACCTATAGTCACATCAATAGTCACATCAATAGCCTGTAGTCACATCAATAGTCACATCAATAACCTATAGTCACATCAATAATAGTCACATCTGTCGTCACATCAATAACCTATAGTCACATCAATAGCCTATAGTCACATCAATAGTCACATCAATATAGTCACATCAATAGCCTATAGTCACATCAAAGCCTATAGTCACATCAATAGCCTGTAGTCACATCAATAGCATCTGTAGTCAAATCAATAGCCTATAGTCACATCAATAGCCTATAGTCACATCAATAGCCTATAGTCACATCAATAGCCTGTCGTCACATCAATAACCTATAGTCACATCAATAGCCTATAGTCACATCAATAGTCTATAGTAGTCACATCAATCGACTATAGTCACATCAATAGCCTGTAGTCACATCAATACATCAATAGCCTATAGTCACATCAATAGCCTGTAGTCACATCAATAGCCTGTAGTCACATCAATAACCTATAGTCACATCAATAGCCTGTAGTCACATCAATAACCTATAGTCACATCAATAGCCTATATTAGTAGTCCGGTTGGAGCGAGCGGTCACATCTACACTTCGGTCCGCAGGTAGTATAACTTTTAGTATAACTTTTCATTACATTTCGTTATAGTACAACGGTTTGATTTGTCTAATCTTAGCAATTTCTTCTTAGCTAGCTACATAGCCGTCTTTGTATCAACGACAATTGCATAATTATCGTATTTCGTCGTCCTAACGTATCTGCCCAGCAGCTAGCTAAGCAGCTAGCTAACATCCACTGTCCACTAGCACTGTAGAAACTATTACACTCAACTGAACGACTCGATTAGCGTAGTGTCAGCTAGCTACATAGTTGTCTTCGCTGTCTTCGTATCCAAGATAATTGTGCAGTTTAGAGTGTGTAGACTTAGAGTGATTATCTTAATTTACCGAGGTTAGCTAGCCAGCTATTTGTCGTCCTTAACGTAGGAAATGCTGCTAGCTAGCTAGCCAACAGCTAGCCAACCTCTACCGAATTGAACTCCAACTACCCGTCAACATTCCGCGTCGCTCCACAGGTAGTATCACATTTTCATTTCACTTCATTACAGTACAACGGTTTGATTTGTTTGATCGTAGCTAGCCAGCTACATAGCCGTCTTTGTATCTAAGACAATTGTGTAGTCTAGAGCGATTTTCTAGGTTAGCTGGCCAGCTATTGTCGTTCTGCTAACGTAGCTAGCCAGCTAGCCCCCGAATAGCAGCACTGTAGTAACTATTACAGTACAACGGTTTGTTTTGTTTGATCGTAGCTAGCTAGCTACATAGCCGTCTTTGTATCTAAGACAATTGTGTAGCCTAGAGCGATTTTCTAGGTTAGCTGGCCAGCTATTGTCGTTCTTTTAACGTAGCTAGCCAGCTAGCCCCGAATAGCAGCACTGTAGTAACTATTACAGTACAACGGTTTGATTTGTTTGATCGTAGCTAGCCAGCTACATAGCCGTCTTTGTATCTAAGACAATTGTGTAGTCTAGAGCGATTTTCTAGGTTAGCTGGCCAGCTATTGTCGTTCTGCTAACGTAGCTAGCCAGCTAGCCCCCGAATAGCAGCACTGTAGTAACTATTACAGTACAACGGTTTGTTTTGTTTGATCGTAGCTAGCTAGCTACATAGCCGTCTTTGTATCTAAGACAATTGTGTAGCCAAGAGCGATTTTCTAGGTTAGCTAGCCAGCTATTGTCGTTCTTTTTAAGGTAACGTAACGCAATCAACCTGCTAGCTAGCCAGCTAGCCCCGAACAGCAGCACTGTAGAAACTATTACACTCGACGGAACGACTTGATTAGTGCAGTGTCAACATCGCAGCCACTACCAGCTAGCCTACTCCAGCAGTACTGTATCATTTCAATCATTTTAGTCAATAAGATTCTTGCTACGTAAGCTTAACTTTCTGAACATTCGAGACGTGTAGTCCACTTGTCATTCCAATCTCCTTTGCATTAGGGTAGCCTCTTCTGTACCCTGTCAACTATGTGTCTATCTATCCCTGTTCTCTCCTCTCTGCACAGACCATACAAACGCTCCACACCGCGTGGCGCGGCCACCTAATCTGGTGGTCCCAGCGCGCACGACCCACGTGGAGTTCCTGGTCTCCGGTAGCCTCTGGAACTGCCGATCTGCGGCCAACAAGGCAGAGTTCATCTCAGCCTATGCCTCCCTCCAGTCCCTCGACTTCCTGGCACTGACGGAAACATGGATCACCACAGATAACACTGCTACTCCTACTGCTCTCTCTCTTCGTCCGCCCACGTGTTCTCGCACACCCGAGAGCTTCTGGTCAGCGGGGTGGTGGCACCGGGATCCTCATCTCTCCCAAGTGGTCATTCTCTCTCTCCCCTTACCCATCTATCTATCGCCTCCTTTGAATTCCATGCTGTCACAGTTACCAGCCCTTTCAAGCTTAACATCCTTATCATTTATCGCCCTCCAGGTTCCCTCGGAGAGTTCATCAATGAGCTTGATGCCTTGATAAGCTCCTTTCCTGAGGACGGCTCACCTCTCACAGTCCTGGGCGACTTTAACCTCCCCACGTCTACCTTTGACTCATTCCTCTCTGCCTCCTTCTTTCCACTCCTCTCCTCTTTTGACCTCACCTCTCACCTTCCCCCCTACTCACAAGGCAGGCAATACGCTCGACCTCATCTTTACTAGATGCTGTTCTTCCACTAACCTCATTGCAACTCCCCTCCAAGTCTCCGACCACTACCTTGTATCCTTTTCCCTCTCGCTCTCATCCAACACTTCCCACACTGCCCCTACTCGGATGGTATCGCGCCGTCCCAACCTTCGCTCTCTCTCCCCCGCTACTCTCTCCTCTTCCATCCTATCATCTCTTCCCTCTGCTCATACCTTCTCCAACCTTTCTCCTGATTCTGCCTCCTCAACCCTCCTCTCTTCCCTTTCTGCATCCTTTGACTCTCTATGTCCCCTATCCTCCAGGCCGGCTCGGTCCTCCCCTCCCGCTCCGTGGCTCGATGACTCATTGCGAGCTCACAGAACAGAGCTCCGGGCAGCCGAGCGGAAATGGAGGAAAACTCGCCTCCTGCGGACCTGGCATCCTTTCACTCCCTCCCTCTCTACATTTTCCTCCTCTGTCTCTGCTGCTAAAGCCACTTTCTACCACTCTAAATTCCAAGCATCTGCCTCTAACCCTAGGAAGCTCTTTGCCACCTTCTCCTCCCTCCTGAATCCTCCTCCCCCTCACCCCCCTCCTCCCTCTCTGCAGATGACTTCGTCAACCATTTTGAAAAGAAGGTCGACGACATCCGATCCTCGTTTGCTAAGTCAAACGACACCGCTGGTTCTGCTCACACTGCCCTACCCTGTGCTCTGACCTCTTTCTCCCTCTCTCTCCAGATGAAATCTCGCTTCTTGTGACGGCCGGCCACCCAACAACCTGCCCGCTTGACCCTATCCCCTCCTCTCTTCTCCAGACCATTTCCGGGGACCTTCTCCCTTACCTCACCTCGCTCATCAACTCATCCCTGACCGCTGGCTACGTCCCTTCCGTCTTCAAGAGAGCGAGAGTTGCACCCCTTCTGAAAAAACCTACACTCGATCCCTCCGATGTCAACAACTACAGACCAGTATCCCTTCTTTCTTTTCTCTCCAAAACTCTTGAACGTGCCGTCCTTGGCCAGCTCTCCCGCTATCTCTCTCAGAATGACCTTCTTGATCCAAATCAGTCAGGTTTCAAGACTAGTCATTCAACTGAGACTGCTCTTCTCTGTATCACGGAGGCGCTCCGCACTGCTAAAGCTAACTCTCTCTCCTCTGCTCTCATCCTTCTAGACCTATCGGCTGCCTTCGATACTGTGAACCATCAGATCCTCCTCTCCACCCTCTCCGAGTTGGGCATCTCCGGCGCGGCCCACGCTTGGATTGCGTCCTACCTGACAGGTCGCTCCTACCAGGTGGCGTGGCGAGAATCTGTCTCCTCGCCACGCGCTCTCACCACTGGTGTCCCCCAGGGCTCTGTTCTAGGCCCTCTCCTATTCTCGCTGTACACCAGGTCGCTTGGCTCTGTCATAACCTCACATGGTCTCTCCTATCATTGCTATGCAGACGACACACAATTAATCTTCTCCTTTCCCCCTTCTGATGACCAGGTGGCGAATCGCATCTCTGCATGTCTGGCAGACATATCAGTGTGGATGACGGATCACCACCTCAAGCTGAACCTCGGCAAGACGGAGCTGCTCTTCCTCCCGGGGAAGGACTGCCCGTTCCATGATCTCGCCATCACGGTTGACAACTCCATTGTGTCCTCCTCCCAGAGCGCTAAGAACCTTGGCGTGATCCTGGACAACACCCTGTCGTTCTCAACCAACATCATGGCGGTGGCCCGTTCCTGTAGGTTCATGCTCTACAACATCCGCAGAGTACGACCCTGCCTCACACAGGAAGCGGCGCAGGTCCTAATCCAGGCACTTGTCATCTCCCGTCTGGATTACTGCAACTCGCTGTTGGCTGGGCTCCCTGCCTGTGCCATTAAACCCCTACAACTCATCCAGAACGCCGCAGCCCGTCTGGTGTTCAACCTTCCCAAGTTCTCTCACGTCACCCCGCTCCTCCGCTCTCTCCACTGGCTTCCAGTTGAAGCTCGCATCCGCTACAAGACCATGGTGCTTGCCTACGGAGCTGTGAGGGGAACGGCACCGCAGTACCTCCAGGCTCTGATCAGGCCCTACACCCAAGCAAGGGCACTGCGTTCATCCACCTCTGGCCTGCTCGCCTCCCTACCATTGAGGAAGTACAGTTCCCGCTCAGCCCAGTCAAAATTGTTCGCTGCTCTGGCCCCCAATGGTGGAACAAACTCCCTCACGACGCCAGGACAGCGGAGTCAATCACCACCTTCCGGAGACACCTGAAACCCCACCTCTTCAAGGAATACCTAGGATAGGATAAGTAATCCTTCTCACCACCCCCCCTTAATGATTTAGATGCACTATTGTAAAGTGGCTGTTCCACTGGATGTCAGAAGGTGAATTCACCAATTTGTAAGTCGCTCTGGATAAGAGCGTCTGCTAAATGACTTAAATGTTAAATGTAAATGTAGTCACATCAATAGCGTATAGTCACATCAATAGCCTATAGTCACATCAATAGTCTGTAGTCACACCAATAACCTATAGTCACATCAATAGCCTGTAGTCACATCAATAGCCTATAGTCACATCAATAACCTGTAGTCACATCAATAGCCTGTAGTCACATCAATAACCTATAGTCACATCAATAGCGTATAGTCACATCAATAACCTATAGTCACATCAATAGCCTGTCGTCACATCAATAACCTATAGTCACATCAATAGCCTATAGTCACATCAATAGTCTATAGTCACATCAATAGCATATAGTCACATCAATAACCTGTAGTCACATCAATAACCTGTAGTCACATCAATAGACTATAGTCACATCAATAACCTATAGTCACATCAATAGCCTATAGTCACATCAATAGCCTATAGTCACATCAATAGCCTATAGTCACATCAATAGCCTATAGTCACATCAATAGCCTGTCGTCACATCAATAACCTATAGTCACATCAATAGCCTATAGTCACATCAATAGCCTGTAGTCACATCAATCGACTATAGTCACATCAATAGCCTGTAGTCACATCAATAACCTATAGTCACATCAATAGCCTGTAGTCACATCAATAGCCTGTAGTCACATCAATAACCTATAGTCACATCAATAGCCTGTAGTCACATCAATAACCTATAGTCACATCAATAGCCTGTAGTCACATCAATAGCGTATAGTCACATCAATAGCCTATAGTCACATCAATAGTCTGTAGTCACACCAATAACCTATAGTCACATCAATAGCCTGTAGTCACATCAATAGCCTATAGTCACATCAATAACCTGTAGTCACATCAATAGCCTGTAGTCACATCAATAACCTATAGTCACATCAATAGCGTATAGTCACATCAATAACCTATAGTCACATCAATAGCCTGTCGTCACATCAATAACCTATAGTCACATCAATAGCCTATAGTCACATCAATAGTCTATAGTCACATCAATAACGTATAGTCACATCAATAGCCTGTAGTCACATCAATAGCCTGTAGTCAAATCAATAGCCTATAGTCACATCAATAACCTATAGTCACATCAATAGCCTATAGTCACATCAATAGCCTATAGTCACATCAATAGCCTATAGTCACATCAATAGCCTATAGTCACATCAATAGCCTATAGTCACATCAATAACCTATAGTCACATCAATAGCCTGTCGTCACATCAATAACCTATAGTCACATCAATAGCCTATAGTCACATCAATAGCCTGTAGTCACATCAATCGACTATAGTCACATCAATAGCCTGTAGTCACATCAATAACCTATAGTCACATCAATAGCCTGTAGTCACATCAATAGCCTGTAGTCACATCAATAACCTATAGTCACATCAATAGCCTGTAGTCACATCAATAACCTATAGTCACATCAATAGCCTGTAGTCACATCAATAGCGTATAGTCACATCAATAGCCTATAGTCACATCAATAGTCTGTAGTCACATCAATAACCTATAGTCACATCAATAGCCTGTAGTCACATCAATAGCCTGTAGTCACACCAATAACCTGTAGTCACATCAATAGCCTGTAGTCACATCAATAACCTATAGTCACATCAATAGCCTATAGTCACATCAATAACCTATAGTCACATCAATAGCCTGTAGTCACATCAATAACCTATAGTCACATCAATAGCCTATAGTCACATCAATAGTCTATAGTCACATCAATAACGTATAGTCACATCAATAACCTGTAGTCACATCAATAGCCTGTAGTCACATCAATAACCTATAGTCACATCAATAGCCTATAGTCACATCAATAACCTATAGTCACATCAATAGCCTATAGTCACATCAATAGCCTATAGTCACATCAATAGACTATAGTCACATCAATAGCCTATAGTCACATCAATAACCTATAGTCACATCAATAGCCTGTAGTCACATCAATATCCTGTAGTCACATCAATAGTCTATAGTCACATCAATAGCCTGTAGTCACATCAATAGTCTATAGTCACATCAATAACATATAGTCACATCAATAGCCTGTAGTCACATCAATAGTCTATAGTCACATCAATAACATATAGTCACATCAATAGCCTGTAGTCACATCAATAGTCTATAGTCACATCAATAGCCTATAGTCACATCAATAACCTATAGTCACATCAATAGCCTGTAGTCACATCAATAACCTATAGTCACATCAATAGCCTGTAGTCACATCAATAGTCTATGGTCACATCAATAGCCTGTAGTCACATCAATAGCCTGTAGTCACATCAATAGCCTGTAGTCACATCAATAGCCTGTAGTCACATCAATATCCTGTAGTCACATCAATAGTCTATCGTCACATCAATGGTACCTAGTCAGTTGTACAACAGCATTCTGCTGGTTATAGAGAAAGGGAAAGGGGGATACCTAGTCAGTTGTACAACAGCATTCTGCTGGTTATAGAGAAAGGGAAAGGGGGATACCTAGTCAGTTGTACAACAGCATTCTACTACTAGGTTATAGAGAAAGGGAAAGGGGGATACCTAGTCAGTTGTACAACAGCATTCTGCTACTAGGTTATAGAGAAAGGGAAAGGGGGATACCTAGTCAGTTGTACAACAGCATTCTACTACTAGGTTATAGAGAAAGAGAAAGGGGGATACCTAGTCAGTTGTACAACAGCATTCTACTACTAGGTTATAGAGAAAGAGAAAGGGGGATACCTAGTCAGTTGTACAACAGCATTCTGCTACTAGGTTATAGAGAAAGAGAAAGGGGGATACCTAGTCAGTTGTACAGTTGAATGGCTGAAATGTGTTTTCTGCATTCTAGCCAACCCCTCTGAATCAGATATGTGCTGGGGGGCTGCCCTAATAAACATCCATGCAATCAGACATCCACACAATCAGACATCCACACAATCATACATCTACGCAATCAGTCACCAGACACGTTGAGGCCTTCAATCAAAATGAGGACAGAGAAATATGTCTTCATCAGGCCAAGACTTCTTTCAAGCATGGGCTTGATGTAACTTAACAATAATTCACTTTGGAAAAATAATATGAATTTGTATATTAGACATAACTAAATGTTTATGTTGCTTTTCTTCCACCCAAGCCGTATAAACTTGAATCAGAAATAAATTAGAACAAGTAGACAATTGAACTTGTATCAATGTATCAACAAACCAATTAGGCACATTTGGGCAGACTGATAGAACATTTTGAAAAGAAATGCAAAGGTTCATTGGATCAGTCTCAAACTTTGCACATACGCTGCTACCATTTAGTGGTCAAAATCTAAATTGTGCCTAAACTGGAATAAGACATTGTGGCCTTTCTCTTGCATTTCAAAGATGATGAAAAGAAGAAAATAAACTGCATGTGTTTTCTTTGTATTATCTTTTACCAGATCTATTGTGTTATATTCTCCTACATTATTTTCACATTTCCATAAACTTCAAAGTGTTTCCTTTCCAATGGTATCAATAATATGCATATCCTTGCTTCACGTCCTGAGGTACAGGCAGTGAGATTTGGGTATCTGTCATTTTAGGCGAAAATTGAAAAAAAAACGGTCCCAACCTTGAGGATGTAAACCAGACTGCACAATTTACTTGTTTTTTGTTATTTGCGGACAGCCAAGAGCACACTCCAACACTCAGACATAATTTACAAACAAAGCATTCGTGTTTAGTGAGTCTGCCAGATCAGCGGCAGTTGGGATGACCAGGAATGTTCTCTGTTCTGTGAGTCCTCCAGATCAGCGGCAGTAGGGATGAACAGGGATGTTCTCTGTTTAGTGAATCCTCCAGATCAGCGGCAGTAGGGATGAACAGGGATGTTCTCTGTTCTGTGAGTCCTCCAGATCAGAGGCAGTAGGGATGACCGGGGATGTTCTCTGTTTAGTGAGTCCACCAGATCAGAGGCAGTTGGGATGACCAGGGATGTTCTCTGTTTAGTGAGTCCTCCAGATCAGAGACAGTAGTGATGACCAGGGATGTTCTCTGTTTAGTGAGTCTGCCAGATCAGAGGCAGTAGGGATGATCAGGGATGTTCTCTGTTTATTGAGTCTGCCAGATCAGAGGCAGTAGGGATGACCAGGGATGTTCTCTTGACAATTGTGCATTGGACCATTTTCCTGTCAAAATGTAACGAGTACATTTGGGTGTCAGGGAAAATCTATGGAGTAAAAAGTACATCATTTTCTTTAGGAATGTATTGAATAAAAATATAAATAGTAAAGTAAAGTACAGATACACCAAAAACCTACTTAAGTAGTACTTTAAAGTATACTACTTAAGGTCTTTAAAGTAGTAGTAGTACTTTAAAGTATACTACTTAAGTACTTTACGCCACTGTTTAAAGGTGGATTTATTAGGCCTAATCCTCCGTTCATAACCAAGTGGCAACGTAGTGTTTACCTCACACGACAGTGAAAAATCCTCTTGACTGGCCCTCCAACTGGTAATTACTAGTGAAACTATCATCCTGAGCTCTGAATTCTACAATAAACTGACCTCTGAGGAGTAGAGTCTGACTTCTCCAACATACTGACCTCTGAGGAGTTGAGTCTGACTTCTCCAACATACTGACCTCTGAGGAGTTGAGACGGACTTCTCCAACATACTGACCTCTGAGGAGTAGAGTCTGACTTCTCCAACATACTGACCTCTGAGGAGTTGAGACGGACTTCTCCAACATACTGACCTCTGAGGAGTTGAGACCTCGAGACTTCTCCAACATACTGACCTCTGAGGAGTTGAGACGGACTTCTCCAACATACTGACCTCTGAGGAGTTGAGACGGACTTCTCCAACATACTGACCTCTGAGGAGTAGAGTCTGACTTCTCCAACATACTGACCTCTGAGGAGTTGAGTCTGACTTCTCCAACATACTGACCTCTGAGGAGTTGAGTCTGACTTCTCCAACAAACTGACCTCTGAGGAGTTGAGACGGACTTCTCCAACATACTGACCTCTGAGGAGTTGAGACGGACTTCTCCAACATACTGACCTCTGAGGAGTTGAGACGGACTTCTCCAACATACTGACCTCTGAGGAGTTGAGACGGACTTCTCCAACATACTGACCTCTGAGGAGTTGAGTCTGACTTCTCCAACATACTGACCTCTGAGGAGTTGAGACGGACTTCTCCAACAAACTGACCTCTGAGGAGTAGAGTCTGACTTCTCCAACATACTGACCTCTGAGGAGTTGAGTCTGACTTCTTGACCTCCAACATACTGACCTCTGAGGAGTTGAGTCTGACTTCTCCAACATACTGACCTCTGAGGAGTTGAGACGGACTTCTCCAACATACTGACCTCTGAGGAGTAGAGTCTGACTTCTCCAACATACTGACCTCTGAGGAGTAGAGTCTGACTTCTCCAACAAACTGACCTCTGAGGAGTTGAGACGGACTTCTCCAACATACTGACCTCTGAGGAGTTGAGACGGACTTCTCCAACATACTGACCTCTGAGGATTGAGAAGCATAGCAACACCAAGGCAACTTTGTAACAGCTGATCCCTTTGTTCTACATACTGACCTCCTGACTTCTCCAACATACTGACCTCATTAGCTGCTGAGACTTCTCCAACATACTTTGAGGATGAACATAGCAACACCAAGGCAACTTTGTAACAGCTGATCCCTTTGTTCTAAAGCCAAACCTGCCCATTAGCTGCTGAGTCAAATTTTGAACATACCAAAATAGAAAATGTTTTCACTTCCTTTCATGTTGTGTTTGTTTTGCGTTTTCTGAGTTTAGTTCAGGGAATGTTTCGGGGAATGCATTCAACATGCTTTGGATCAAGGACTTCCACAGGGCCACCATCTCCAATGTTCACTCAAAAAAAGGGAATTGTTCTGGACTGGGTTTGATTTAGTTTGTGTCGTTTTAATTATTTCATTTTGTTCATTTTCTTAAAAATTGCCATTGGTTGTAAGCTCATTGATCCGTTATCACTGCTTAGGGCTCCCGGGGGGCGTAGCGGTCTATGGCACTGCATCGCAGTGCTCGAGGCATATACTACAGACCCTTGTTCAATCCCAGGCTGTATCACACCCGGCCATGATTGGGAGTACCATAAGGCGGCACACAATTGGCCCAGCGTCGTCCGGGTTAGAGTAGGGTTTTTGCAGAGGTAGGCCGTCATTGTAAATAAGAATGTGTTCTTAACTGACTTGCCAAGTTAAATAAAGGTTAAATTATTTTTTATGTATTTCTATAACACCACTCATGTAAATTCTGTAGTTTCCCTTTTAAACTACTGAAATCAATCCAATCCGATCAAAAGGCAAATGCAGTGTAGCTGGATTAGCGGGTTGTCTCTAGAACCAAGCAGATTTCTCAGAGCTGACTGGCTTTTCCCTGCTGGATGAGAGCACCGAGGTATGGCTGGAGCACATTGATGCAGCTGTACTGAACAGGCAACTTTTCTCTCAAAACAGTGCAAAGGTGGAGGATGGCTGTAGTAGATGGTTTATGGCTTCGTAACTGCTGTTTGACTTGACATGAAACTAAATTAGAGGTTTTGATCCTGGTGCTGAGCTCCCGTGTTTAGCAGCTAATTGCAGAACGGTAAATCACCTATCGATTGATTGATTTATTTTATTTGATGGTTTAAAATAACACACACAGTAAAAAAAAAAAAAAAAATACTATACATATATATATATATATATATAAAAAAAACGTGAATAAAAGGTTTTCTATTGATCCATAGTTTGCTAAGAAGTTAGGCATGGCTTTCAGTTGCTGTGGTAATTTGTTCCACTCCACAGATGACCGTCACTTTGCCCCACAGGAGGTTTAGCTGACATGACGCCCTTTGCGCTCTGACTGAGTCAAGACCAAGAAGGTGGGTGTGACTGACTGAGTGCCTCCGCGAATCCACGCGAAACATGTCCTCACTTTCCTGCGTGCTGGTGGAAAAAATAGCCAACCGTGTATTTCACAAACCCGAGCTTTAAAATGTTTAGATTACATCCGAGAATTACGGACGTTATATCATCGAGGTGAGTAAAAACTTTTGTTGAGCACTTACTTTGCATGCCCAGCGTAAATGTTTCGTTTATATAGATATATATAGTTATTGCTCGAAACGTATGCCCATTTTACATACAAAACAAATCACAATGAAAGGAAAAGTTAAAAAGTCGTTTGATAGCCTACCTGTCAGAGGATCTAGCTTGGTGAAGAAACAAGTAATGGTAATTGCTCAGATAAATCTTGGGATTCCTGGAAATAAATAATTATAAAAAAATCACAACATGTAATTGCTTAGGAAATGTTGTCCTAATCATCATGATCGAATTAGACAATACATTTAATTTGCATTATAACATCATATTATAGTTGTTGGTAACTAATAGGCTATTAAGCTTATTGTTGTATGTGGTTGTGCTCTTTTGGTTACAAAACTACAGAATATGGAAGATGCATTTTGCTAGTAAAAAAAACCCAACTAAAATATTGATTTAATTGCTGATTTTCCATGTTAATCCACTATGATCATTGGGATATCTGTATAAAGGGTTCAATACAGACATGTAGCCTACAGTTGTGTAAGCAGAATATTAGGGTACCTGGCCATTGCATATTATGTGAAGGATTTTCAGGGACCTTGGATACTAGTGCTTGACAATTCAGTTCAGTGCTTGCTGTGTGTTTCATCATAACATTCTTTAATTTAATTGACATGAGATAAAAAGACAAGGTGTGACATTATCTTAACTGATGTGTCCTTTTTTTGTCAAATAAGCCTTGTGTATGTCATTGTGTTAGTCATTATGTTAGTCAGTATGTTAGTCATTATGTAGTCATTTTGTTAGTCACTATGTCAGTCAGTATGTCAGTCAGTATGTTAGTCATTATGTTAGTCAGTATGTTAGTCATTATGTTAGTCATTATGTTAGTCATTATGTTAGTCATTATGTAGTTATTATCTAAGTCATTATGTTTATCAGTATGTTAGTCATTATGTTAGTCATTATCTTAGTTATTATGTTAGTCATTATGCTAGTCATTATGTTACTCATGATGTAGTTACTATCTACATCATTATGTTAGTCAGTATGTTAGTCAGTATGTTAGACAGTATGTTAGTCATTATGTTAGTCATTATGTTAGTTATTATGTTAGTCATTATGTTAGTCATTATGTTAGTTATTATGTTAGTCATTATGTTAGTCATTATGTAGTTATTATCTAAGTCATTATGTTTATCAGTATGTTAGTCATTATGTTAGTCATTATCTTAGTTATTATGTTAGTCATTATGCTAGTCATTATGTTACTCATGATGTAGTTACTATCTACATCATTATGTTAGTCAGTATGTTAGTCAGTATGTTAGACAGTATGTTAGTCATTATGTTAGTTATTATCTAAGGCATTATGTTAGTCGGTATGTTAGTCAGTATGTTAGTCAGTATGGTAGTTACTATGTTAGTCAGTATGTTAGTCATTATGTTATTCAATATTTAGTCATTATGCTAGTCATTATGTTACTCATGATGTAGTTACTATCTACATCATTATGTTAGTCAGTATGTTAGTCAGTATGTTAGACAGTATGTTAGTCATTATGTTAGTTATTATCTAAGGCATTATGTTAGTCGGTATGTTAGTCAGTATGTTAGTTACTATGTTAGTCTGTATGTTAGTCATTATGTTAGTCAGTATGTTAGTCAGTATGTTAGTCATTATGTTATGTTAGTCATTATGTTAGTCATCATTAGTATGTTAGTCATTATGTTATTCAGTTATTTAGTTATTATGCTAGTCATTATGTTAGTCATTATGTTATGATGTTAGTCATTATCTACATCATTATGTTAGTCTGTATGTTAGTCTGTATGTTAGTCATTATGTAGTCATTATGTTAGTCAGTATGTTAGTCAGTATGTTAGTTATTATGTTAGTCATTATGTTAGTCATTATGTAGTCATTATGTTAGTATTTATGTTAGTCATTATGTAGTCAGTATGTTAGTCAGTATGTTAGTCAGTATGTTAGTCAGTATGTTAGTCATTATGTAGTCATTAGTTAGTTATTATCTAAGGCATTATGTTTCAGTATGTTAGTCATTATGTTAGTTATGTTAGTCTGTATGTTAGTCTGTATGTTAGTCATTATGTTAGTCATTATGTTAGTCATTATGTTAGTCATTATGTTAGTCATTAGTGTAGTCATTCTATTTACATCATTATGTTAGTCAGTATGTTAGTCATTATGTAGTCATTATCTAAGGCATTATGTTAGTCAGTATGTTAGTCATTATGTAGTCATTATCTAAGGCATTATGTTAGACAGTATGTTAGTCATTATGTTAGTTATTATCTAAGGCATTATGTTAGTCAGTATGTTAGTCAGTATGGTAGTTACTATGTTAGTCTGTATGTTAGTCTGTATGTTAGTCATTATGTAGTCATTATGTTAGTCAGTATGTTAGTCAGTATGTTAGTTATTATGTTAGTCATTATGTTAGTTATTATGTTAGTCATTATGTTAGTCATTATGTAGTCATTATGTTAGTATGTTAGTTATTATGTAGTCATTATGTTAGTTATTATGTAGTCATTAAGGAATTTATTATGTTAGTTATTATGTAGTCATTATGTTAATCATTATGTCAGTCATTCTGTTAGTCATTATGTTAGTTAATATGTCAGTCAGTATGTTAGTCATTATGTAGTCATTATGTTAGTATGTTAGTTATTATGTAGTCATTATGTAGTCATTATGTTAGTCAGTATGTTAGTCATTATGTTAGTTATTATGTTAGTTATTATGTTAGTCATTGTGTTAGTCATTATGTTAGTCATTATGTTAGTCATTACGTTAGCTATTATGTTAGTCATTACGTTAGTCATTATGTAGTCATTATGTTAGTTTTTATGTTAGTCATTATATAGTCGGTATGTTAGTCATTATGTTATTCAATATTTAGTCATTATGCTAGTCATTATGTTACTTATGATGTAGTTACTATCTACGTCATTATGTTAGTCAGTATGTTAGACAGTATGTTAGTCATTATGTTAGTTATTATCTAAGGCATTATGTTAGTCGGTATGTTAGTCAGTATGTTAGTCAGTATGGTAGTTATTATGTTAATCAGTATGTTAGTCATTATGTAGTCATTATGTTAGTCAGTACGTTAGTCAGTATGTTAGTCCGTATGTTAGTCATTATGTTAGTCAGTATGTTAGTCAGTATGTTTATGTTAGTTATTATGTTCATTATGTTAGTCAATATGTTAGTCGTTATCTAAGTCATTATCTTAGTCATTATGTTAGTCATTATGTTAGTCAATATTTAGTTCGTATTTAGTCATTATGTTAGTTATTATGTAGTTATTATGTTAGTCATTATGTAGTCATTATGTTAGTCATTATGGTAGTTATTATGTAGTCATTATGTTGTTAATATGTTAGTCATTATGTTAGTCAGTATGTTAGTTATTATGTAGTTATTATGTTAGTCAATATTTAGTTCTTATTTAGTCATTATGTTAGTTATTATGTGAGTTATTATGTGAGTTATTATGTTAGTCATTATGTAGTCAATATGTAGTCATTATGTTAGTCATTATTGTAGTTATTATGTAGTCATTATGTTAGTCATTATGTCAGTCATTATGTTAGTCATTATGTAGTTATTATGTTAGTCATTATGTTAGTTTTTATATTGATTATTATGGTAGTTATTTACGTTAGTCAGTATGTTAGTCAGTATGTTAGTAATTATGTAGTCATTATGTTAGTCATTATGTCAGTCATTATGTTAGTCATTATGTAGTTATTATGTTAGTCATTATGTTAGTATGTTAGTTGTTATGTATTCATTATGTAGTCATTATGTTAGTCATTATGTAGTCATTATGTTAGTCATTATGTTAGTCATTATGTTAGTTATTATGTTAGTCAGTATGTTAGTCATTATGTAGTCATTATGTTAGTATGTTAGTTATTATGTAGTCATTATGTAGTCATTATGTTAGTTATTATGTAGTCATTATGTTAGTCATTATGTCAGTCATTATGTTTGTCAGTATGTTAGTCATTATGTAGTCATTATGTAGTCATTATGATAGTCATTATGACAGTCATTATGTTAGTTATTATGTTAATCATTATGTTAGTTATTTACTTTAGACAGTATGTAGTAATTATGTTAGTATGTTATTTGTTACGTAGTCATTATGTAGTCATTATGTTAGTCATTATGTTAGTCAGTATGTTAGTTATTATGTAGTCATTATGTAGTCATTATGTTAGTATGTTAGTTGTTATGTAGTCATTATGTAGTCATTATGTTAGTCATTATGTAGGCATTATGTTAGTCGTTATGTTAGTCATTCTGTTAGTCATTATGTTAGTTATTATGTTAGTCAGTATGTTAGTCATTATGTTAGTTATTATGTTAGTCAGTATGTTAGTTATTATATAGTTATTATGGTAGTCAGTATGTGGTTATTATATAGTTATTATGTTAGTCAGGATGTAGTTATAATATAGTTATTATGGTTGTCAGTATGTAGTTAATTTGTAGTTATTATGTTAGTCAGTATGTTAGTCATTATGTAGTCATTATGTTAGTATGTTAGTTATTATGTAGTCATTATGTTAGTCATTATGTAGTCATTATGTTAGTTATTATGTAGTCATTAAGGTAGTTATTATGTTAGTTATTATGTAGTCATTATGTTAGTCATTATGTCAGTCATTATGTTAGTCATTATGTAGTCATTATGTAGTCATTATGTTTGTCATTATGGTAGTTATTATGTAGTCATTATGTTAGTCATTATGTCAGTCATTATGATAGTCATTATGTTAGTTATTATGTTAATTATTATGTTAGTTATTTACGTTAGTCCGTATGTTAGTTATTATGTAGTCATTATGTATTCATTATGTTAGCCAGTACGTTAGTCATTATGTTAGTTATTATGTTAGTCATTATATTCGTTATTATGTAGTCATTATGTAGTCATTATGTTAGTCAGTATGTAGTCATTATGTTAGTCATTATGTCAGTCATTATGTTAGTCATTATGTAGTTATTATGTTAGTCATTATGTTAGTTATTATGTTAATTATTATGTTAGTTATTACAATAGTCATTATGTTAGTCATTATGTTAGTCAGTATGTTAGTTATTATGTAGTCATTATGTAGTCATTATGTTAGTATGTTAGTTGTTATGTAGTCATTATGTAGTCATTAAGTTAGTCATTATGTTAGTCAGTATGTTAGTTATTATGTAGTCATTATGTAGTCATTATGTTAGTATGTTAGTTGTTATGTAGTCATTATGTAGTCATTATGTTAGTTATTATGTTGTCATTATGTTAGTCATTATGTAGTCATTATGTTAGTTATTATGTAGTCATTAAGGTAGTTATTATGTTAGTTATTATGTAGTCATTATGTTAGTCATTATGTCAGTCATTATGTTTGTCAGTATGTTAGTCAATATTTAGTTCTTATTTAGTCATTATGTTCGTTATTATGTAGTTATTATGTTAGTCATTATGTAGTCATTATGTTAGTCATTATGGTAGTTATTATGTAGTCATTATGTTGTTAATATGTAGGTCATTATGTTAGTCAGTATGTTAGTTATTATGTTGTTATTATGTTAGTCAATATTTAGTTCTTATTTAGTCATTATGTTAGTTATTATGTGAGTTATTATGTGAGTTATTATGTTAGTCATTATGTAGTCATTATGTTAGTCATTATTGTAGTTATTATGTAGTCATTATTGTAGTTATTATGTAGTCATTATGTTAGTCATTATGTTAGTCAGTATGTTAGTTATTTTGTAGTCATTATGTAGTCATTATGTTAGTATGTTAGTTGTTATGTAGTCATTATGTAGTCATTATTTTAGTCATTATGTAGGCATTATGTTAGTCATTATGTTAGTCATTCTGTTAGTCATTATGATAGTTATTATGTTAGTCAGTATGTTAGTCATTATGTAGTCATTATGTTAGTATGTTAGTTGTTATGTAGTCATTATGTAGTCATTATGTTAGTCATTATGTAGTCATTATGTTAGTTATTATGTAGTCATTAAGGTAGTTATTATGTTAGTTATTATGTAGTCATTATGTTAGTCATTATGTCAGTCATTATGTTTGTCAGTATGTTAGTCATTATGTAGTCATTATGTAGTCATTATGTTTGTCATTATGGTAGTTATTATGTAGTCATTACGTAGTCATTATGTTTGTCAGTATTTTAGTCATTATGTAGTCATTATGTAGTCATTATGTTAGTTATTATGTAGTCATTATGTAGTCCTTATGTTAGTCATTATGTAGTCATTATGTTAGTCATTATGTCAGGCATTATGTTAGTCATTATGTAGTTATTATGTTAGTCATTATGTTAGTTATAATGTTAATTATTATGTTAGTTATTACATTAGTCATTATGTTAGTCAGTTATGTTAGTTGTTATGTAGTCATTATGTAGTCATTATGTTAGTTATTATGTTGTCATTATGTTAGTCATTATGTTAGTTATTATGTAGTCAGTGTGTTAGTTATTATGTAGTCATTATGTTAGTCATTATGTTAGTCATTATGTCAGTCATTATGTTAGTCATTATGTTAGTCATTATGTTAGTCGGTATGTTAGTCATTGTGTAGTTATTATATCGTTATTATGTTAGTCAGTATGTAGTTATTATATAGTCATTATGTTAGTCAGTATGCAGTTATTATATAGTTATTATGTTAGTCAGTATGTAGTTATTATATAGTTATTATGTAGTCAGTATGTAGTTATTATATAGTTATTATGTTAGTCAGTATGTAGTTATTATATAGTCATTATGTTAGTCAGTATGTAGTTATTATATAGTTATTATGTTAGTCAGTATGTAGTTATTATATAGTTATTATGTAGTCAGTATGTAGTTATTATATAGTCATTATGTTAGTCAGTATGTAGTTATTATATAGTCATTATGTTAGTCAGTATTTAGTTATTATATAGTCATTATGTTAGTCGGTATGTTAGTCGGTGTGTAGTTATTATATCGTTATTATGTTAGTCAGTATGTAGTTATTATGTAGTTATTATATAGTCATTATGTTAGTCAGTATTTAGTTATTATATAGTCATTATGTAGTCAGTTATGTTAGTTATATAGTCATTATGTTAGTCAGTATGTAGTTATTATATAGTTATTATGTTAGTCATTATGTAGTTCTTATATAGTTATTATATAGTCATTATGTTAGTCAGTATGTTAGTTATTATGTTAGTCATTATGTTAGTCATTATGTAGTTCTTATATAGTTAGTTATATAGTCATTATGTTAGTCAGTATGTAGTTATTATGTAGTTATTATATAGTTATTATGTTAGTCAGTATGTAGTTATTATATAGTTATTATGTTAGTCAGTATGTAGTTATTATGTTAGTCATTATGTTAGTCATTATGTAGTTCTTATATAGTTATTATAGTTATTATGTTATGTAGTTATTATGTAGTTATTATATAGTTATTATATAGTCAGTATGTAGTTATTATATAGTTATTATGTTAGTCAGTATGTAGTTATTATGTAGTTATTATATAGTTATTATATAGTCAGTATGTGTTATTATATAGTCATTATGTTAGTCAGTATGTAGTTATTATATAGTTATTATGTTAGTCAGTATGTAGTTATTATATAGTTATTATGTAGTCAGTATGTAGTTATTATATAGTCATTATGTTAGTCAGTATGTAGTTATTTATCGTTATTATGTTAGTCAGTATGTAGTTATTATGTAGTTATTATATAGTCATTATGTTAGTCAGTATTTAGTTATTATATAGTCATTATGTAGTCAGTATGTAGTTATTATATAGTTATTATGTTAGTCAGTATGTAGTTATTATGTTAGTCATTATGTTAGTCATTATGTAGTTCTTATATAGTTATTATATAGTCATTATGTTAGTCAGTATGTAGTTATTATGTAGTTATTATATAGTTATTATATAGTCAGTATGTAGTTATTATATAGTTATTATGTTAGTCAGTATGTAGTTATTATGTAGTTATTATATAGTCATTATGTTAGTCAGTATTTAGTTATTATATAGTCATTATGTTAGTCAGTATGTAGTTATTATATAGTTATTATGTTAGTCAGTATGTAGTTATTATATAGTTATTATGTAGTCAGTATGTAGTTATTATATAGTTATTATGTTAGTCAGTATGTAGTTATTATATAGTTATTATGTTAGTGTATTAGTTATTATATAGTCATTATGTAGTCAGTATGTAGTTATTATATAGTTATTATGTTAGTCGGTGTGTAGTTATTATATAGTTATTATGTAGTCAGTATGTAGTTATTATGTTAGTCAGTATGCAGTTATTATATCGTTATTATGTTAGTCAGTATGTAGTTATTATATAGTTATTATGTTAGTCAGTATTTAGTTATTATATAGTCATTATGTAGTCAGTATGTAGTTATTATATAGTTATTATGTTAGTCAGTATGTAGTTATTATATAGTCATTATGTTAGTCAGTATGTAGTTATTATATAGTTATTATGTTAGTCAGTATGTAGTTATTATATAGTTATTATGGTAGTCAGTATGTAGTTATTATATAGTTATTATGTTAGCCACTGGAGCCGATGGGAAAGAAGAAGTACATTTACATTACATTTAAGTCATTTAGCAGACGCTCTTATCCAGAGCGACTTACAAATTGGTGAATTCACCTTCTGACATCCAGTGGAACAGCCACTTTACAATAGTGCATCTAAATCATTTAAGGGGGGGTGAGAAGGATTACTTAACCTATCCTAGGTATTCCTTGAAGAGGTGGGGTTTCAGGTGTCTCCGGAAGGTGGTGATTGACTCCGCTGTCCTGGCGTCGTGAGGGAGTTTGTTCCACCATTGGGGGCCAGAGCAGCGTACAGTTTTGACTGGGCTGAGCGGGAACTGTACTTCCTCAGTGGTAGGGAGGCGAGCAGGCCAGAGGTGGATGAACGCAGTGCCCTTGTTTGGGTGTAGGGCCTGATCAGAGCCTGGAGGTACTGCGGTGCTGTTCCCCTCACAGCTCCGTAGGCAAGCACCATGGTCTTGTAGCGGATGCGAGCTTCAACTGGAAGCCAGTGGAGAGAGCGGAGGAGCGGGGTGACGTGAGAGAACTTGGGAAGGTTGAACACCAGATGGGCTGCGGCGTTCTGGATGAGTTGTAGGGGTTTAATGGCACAGGCAGGGAGCCCAGCCAACAGCGAGTTGCAGTAATCCAGACGGGAGATGACAAGTGCCTGGATTAGGACCTGCGCCGCTTCCTGTGTGAGGCAGGGTCGTTCTCTGCGGATGTTGTAGAGCATGAACCTACAGGAACGGGCCACCGCCATGATGTTGGTTGAGAACGACAGGGTGTTGTCCAGGATCACGCCAAGGTTCTTAGCGCTCTGGGAGGAGGACACAATGGAGTTGTCAACCGTGATGGCGAGATCATGGAACGGGCAGTCCTTCCCTGGGAGGAAGAGCAGCTCCGTCTTGCCGAGGTTCAGCTTGAGGTGGTGATCCGTCATCCACACTGATATGTCTGCCAGACATGCAGAGATGCGATTCGCCACCTGGTCATCAGAAGGGGGAAAGGAGAAGATTAATTGTGTGTCATCTGCATAGCAATGATAGGAGAGACCATGTGAGGTTATGACAGAGCCAAGTGACTTGGTGTATAGCGAGAATAGGAGAGGGCCTAGAACAGAGCCCTGGGGGACACCAGTGGTGAGAGCGCGTGGCGAGGAGACAGATTCTCGCCACGCCACCTGGTAGGAGCGACCTGTCAGGTAGGACGCAATCCAAGCGTGGGCCGCACCGGAGATGCCCAACTCGGAGAGGGTGGAGAGGAGGATCTGATGGTTAACAGTATCGAAGGCAGCCGATAGGTCTAGAAGGATGAGAGCAGATGAGAGAGAGTTAGCTTTAGCAGTGCGGAGCGCCTCCGTGATACAGAGAAGAGCAGTCTCAGTTGAATGACTAGTCTTGAAACCTGACTGATTTGGATCAAGAAGGTCATTCTGAGAGAGATAGCGGGAGAGCTGGCCAAGGACGGCACGTTCAAGTTTTGGAGAGAAAAGAAAGAAGGGATACTGGTCTGTAGTTGTTGACATCGGAGGGATCGAGTGTAGGTTTTTTCAGAAGGGGTGCAACTCTCGCTCTCTTGAAGACGGAAGGGACGTAGCCAGCGGTCAGGGATGAGTTGATGAGCGAGGTGAGGTAAGGGAGAAGGTCTCCGGAAATGGTCTGGAGAAGAGAGGAGGGGATAGGGTCAAGCGGGCAGGTTGTTGGGCGGCCGGCCGTCACAAGAAGCGAGATTTCATCTGGAGAGAGAGGGGAGAAAGAGGTCAGAGCACAGGGTAGGGCAGTGTGAGCAGAACCAGCGGTGTCGTTTGACTTAGCAAACGAGGATCGGATGTCGTCGACCTTCTTTTCAAAATGGTTGACGAAGTCATCTGCAGAGAGGGAGGAGGGGGAGGGGGATTCAGGAGGGAGGAGAAGGTGGCAAAGAGCTTCCTAGGGTTAGAGGCAGATGCTTGGAATTTAGAGTGGTAGAAAGTGGCTTTAGCAGCAGAGACAGAGGAGGAAAATGTAGAGAGGAGGGAGTGAAAGGATGCCAGGTCCGCAGGGAGGCGAGTTTTCCTCCATTTCCGCTCGGCTGCCCGGAGCTCTGTTCTGTGAGCTCGCAATGAGTCGTCGAGCCACGGAGCGGGATGGGAGGACCGAGCCGGCCTGGAGGATAGGGGACATAGAGAGTCAAAGGATGCAGAAAGGGAAGAGAGGAGGTTTGAGGAGGCAGAATCAGGAGATAGGTTGGAGAAGGTATGAGCAGAGGGAAGAGATGATAGGATGGAAGAGGAGAGAGTAGCGGGGGAGAGAGAGCGAAGGTTGGGACGGCGCGATACCATCCGAGTAGGGGCAGTGTGGGAAGTGTTGGATGAGAGGGAGAGGGAAAAGGATACAAGGTAGTGGTCGGAGACTTGGAGGGGAGTTGCAATGAGGTTAGTGGAAGAACAGCATCTAGTAAAGATGAGGTCGAGCGTATTGCCTGCCTTGTGAGTAGGGGGGAAGGTGAGAGGGTGAGGTCAAAAGAGGAGAGGAGTGGAAAGAAGGAGGCAGAGAGGAATGAGTCAAAGGTAGACGTGGGGAGGTTAAAGTCGCCCAGGACTGTGAGAGGTGAGCCGTCCTCAGGAAAGGAGCTTATCAAGGCATCAAGCTCATTGATGAACTCTCCGAGGGAACCTGGAGGGCGATAAATGATAAGGATGTTAAGCTTGAAAGGGCTGGTAACTGTGACAGCATGGAATTCAAAGGAGGCGATAGACAGATGGGTAAGGGGAGAAAGAGAGAATGACCACTTGGGAGAGATGAGGATCCCGGTGCCACCACCCCGCTGACCAGAAGCTCCCGGGGTGTGCGAGAACACGTGGGCGGACGAAGAGAGAGCAGTAGGAGTAGCAGTGTTATCTGTGGTGATCCATGTTTCCGTCAGTGCCAAGAAGTCGAGGGACTGGAGGGAGGCATAGGCTGAGATGAACTCTGCCTTGTTGGCCTGCAGATCGGCAGTTCCAGAGGCTACCGGAGACCTGGAACTCCACGTGGGTCGTGCGCGCTGGGACCACCAGATTAGGGTGGCCGCGGCCACGCGGTGTGGAGCGTTTGTATGGTCTGTGCAGAGAGGAGAGAACAGGGATAGATAGACACATAGTTGACAGGCTACAGAAGAGGCTACGCTAATGCAAAGGAGATTGGAATGACAAGTGGACTACACGTCTCGAATGTTCAGGAAGTTAAGCTTACGTAGCAAGAATCTTATTGACTAAAATGATTGAAATGATACAGTACTGCTGGAGTAGGCTAGCTGGCAGTGGCTGCGTTGTTGACTTTGTAGGCTAGCTGGCAGTGGCTGCGATGTTGACACTACACTAATCAAGTACCAATGTCAGAATTAGCTAAATGCCTGCTCCCGCTGTTAATGCCTGTTAGTCATTGTGTTAGTTATTATCTAAGTTATTATGTTAGTCGGTATGTTAGTCAGTATGTAGTTATTTTATAGTTATTATGTAGTCAGTATGTAGTTATTATATAGTTATTATATAGTCATTATGTTAGTCAGTATGTAGTTATTATATAGTTATTATGTTAGTCAGTATGCAGTTATTATATAGTTATTATGTTAGTCAGTATGTAGTTATTATATAGTTATTATGTTAGTCAGTATGTAGTTATTATATAGTTATTATGTTAGTCAGTATGTAGTTATTATATAGTTATTATGTTAGTCAGTATGTAGTTATTATATAGTCATTATGTTGTCAGTATGTAGTTATTATATAGTTATGATGTTAGTCAGTATGTAGTTATTATATAGTTATTATGTTAGCCAGTATGTAGTTATTATATAGTTATTATGTTAGTCAGTATAGTAGTTATGTTGTTATGTAGTTATTATATATTATGGTTGTCAGTATGTAGTTATTATATAGTTATTATGTTAGTATGTAGTTATTCAGTATGTTAGTTATTATGTAGTTATTATATAGTTATTATGTTAGTCAGTATGTAGTTATTATATAGTTATTATGTTAGTCAGTATGTAGTTATTATATAGTTATTATGTTAGTCAGTATGTAGTTATTATATAGTTATTATGTTAGTCAGTATGTAGTTATTATATAGTTATTATGTTAGTCAGTATGTAGTTATTATATAGTTATTATGTTAGTCAGTATGTAGTTATTATAGTTATTAGTAGTATGTAGTTATTAGTTATATGTTAGTTATGTTAGTCAGTATGTAGTTATTATATAGTTATTATGTTAGTCAGTATGTAGTTATTATATAGTTATTATGTTAGTCAGTATAGTTATTATATAGTTATTATGTTTATATAGTTATTATATGTTAGTCAGTATGTAGTTATTATATAGTTATTATGTTAGTCAGTATGTAGTTATTATATAGTTATTATGTTAGCCAGTATGTAGTTATTATATAGTTATTATGTTAGTCAGTATGTAGTTATTATATAGTTATTATGTTAGCCAGTATGTAGTTATTATATAGTTATTATGTTAGTCGGTATGTTATTATATAGTTATTATGTTTAGTATGTAGTTATATATAGTTATTAGTTCAGTATGTAGTTATTATATAGTTATTATGTTAGTCAGTATGTAGTTATTATATAGTTATTATGTTAGCCAGTATGTAGTTATTATATAGTTATTATGTTAGTCGGTATGTTAGTCGGTATGTAGTTATTATATAGTTATTATGTTAGTCAGTATGTAGTTATTATATAGTCATTATGTTAGCCACTGGAGCCGATGGAAAGAAGACGTACCAATGTCAGAAAAAGCTAAATGCCTGCTCCCGCTGTTAATCTCGATTGTTCTTGATGCGTTGTACAGTGAATTGTTTTACCGGCAGTACTACATAGTTCAGCTGTCTTTAACTATGGCTGTATTAGTATGATAGAGCTGGAAAGGCTAGGACTTAAAGCCAGTATTATGTGATCAATAAAGAAGTGAGTCCGGGCATGGCGGTTCAGTTGGAGGTTAAGTACAAATAGAACAACAAGTAATGGGGCATTTACTTTTAACGGGACGATTCGTAGGTGAAACCATAAACAATCCTTAAAACCCACGGCTGGGGGATGGGGCTTGAGATTATGTAACCACGCTCAAATTCATAGACAGAGCTATGTATGCTAGGACTGACCGTCCAGGATATCAGAGTTATTGTTTTAACCATGTTTCCAATGTTAACAAACAGTGGAGTTAAAACAAGCTTATAGTTTGAGTTCTGATGGGGTGTGATAGTTGAACTCATAAGGCATTTCTATGTTTCAAGAATCAATGGATATACACTCCTCTCTGTATATACTGTATTTGGACAGTGAAGCTAACATTTTACATTTGGCTAAATACTCCAGCATTTTGGATTTGAGATCAAATGTTTTATATATGGCGACAGTACAGAATGTCACCTTTTATTTGAGGCTATTTACATACTTATTTATTTTTACAATTTAGAAATGATAGCACTTTATGTTCCTAGTCCCCCTCATTTGAAGATGTTATAAGTATTTGGACAAATTCACTTATAGTGTATTAAAATAGTTTTGTATTTGATCCCATATTCCTAGCAAACAATGACTACATCAGTGGTCACAAATCTATGTCTAAGACATTCCAAATCCATCTCCAAGACATTCCACATCTATCTCCAAGACATTCCGAATCTATCTCCAAGACATTCCAAATCTATGTCCAAGACATTCCAAATCTATCTCCAAGACATTCCAAATCTATGTCTAAGACATTCCACATGTATCTCCAAGACATTCCAAATCTATGTCCAAGACATTCCAAATCTATGTCCAAGACATTCCAAATCTATCTCCAAGACATTCCAAATCTATGTCCAAGACATTCCAAATCTATCTCCAAGACATTCCAAATCGATCAAAAATCATGAATGAATCTTGAACAATAAAGAGTGAGACAGTTACAGAGGCTACAACAAAACATGCTAACTTCTCTCCATTACCAATAATGAGAGATTATCATTTTGGGAGAGGGGTTATAATCTCTGTCCCTCTATTACTTTTTCACTTTTCATCATTGTGCAAAACTAAATCTGAAACACAACCAAAACATAAATACATCCAGCCACGTGTGTAGAGTCACAAGCGTGATGTATGCATTGTGTGCAATGAATATGCGACCAAATACAAAACGATTGACAATTTTAAATACACTAGAAGTGAATTTGTCCAAAAATATACTTATAAAGTGCATTTTCTGAATTGTAAAAACAGATACGTGTGTAAATACACTCAAATAAAATGGTGACATTCTGTACTGTCCTCTTATATGAAACATTTGATCTCTAAATCCAAAATTCCGAAGTATAGAGCCACATTGAAAAATGCCAGCTTCAATGTCCAAATATATACAACGTGGAGTGTATATCATTGACCTTGTACTGCTATTGGCTAAATCAGGGTCACATAGAGTGATTCTTGCTATTATACAAATCTACTTTGAAACAAAAGTGTACACCTCACACACACATGATTATGGGGCTATAAAAACAAGACACCTGTACCATGTCGGATATACCAGTTGAAATGTATTACATTTTGAGATGGCATCCAAATATTGGACTTTACATTCATCACAAAAGACTGAAATATAACAAAATTGTTTGACATAGAAACAGTTTTTGTATTATTTTTTAAGTAATCTTTATTTATCATGAAGTCATGAAAAATGTGAATTACATTCCACCCATGAGGCCAAAGAGGACACATTTGGTCACTCAAGTCCAAAAATGTAGCGACTACAGATTGGTATGTAGCGACTGCAGATTGGCCCATTAAATGGTATGATATTTATATATATTATATTAATCTTCAGTGAAGCTATGATTTACTTTAGTTTACAAAACAATAAGCGCTAGGTGTATAATCGGAGCCGGAGCTGAGCCTGTCTGCCCAAACTCATCACCTGCTCGCTCACAGCTAACCAGCTGATGTAGGCTGTGTGTGCTGGGAGTGGAATCCTTCCCACTGCTGAACAGAACTGCTAATATTAAATGTGCCCGTAACTGTGGTAAGCATTGGAGTCAACATGGGCCGGCATTCTTGTGGAATGCTCTTGATGTAACAGTATAACTTTAGACCGTCCCCTCACCCATACCCGGGCGCGAACCAGGGACCCTCTGCACACATCAACAACAGTCATCCACGAAGCATCGTTACCCATCGCTCCACAAAAGCCGCAGCCCTTGCAGAGCAAGGGGAACTACTACTTCAAGGTCTCAGAGCAAGTGACGTCACCGATTGAAACGCTATTTAGCACAAACACCGTTAACTAGCTAGCAATTTCACATCCGTTACATTGACACCTTGTAGAGTCCATGCCCAGACAAATTGAGTCTGTTCTGAGGGCAAAAAGGGGAGGGGGTGGAACTCCATATAAGGAAGGGGTTCCAAATGTTAGTCAGTGTGTTATACAACATGTTCCTACGAGATTGGGTCTCTTTTGCGGAAGTGAGCATGGGGGTTCAGTGAGGGGGTAATGCATCAGTGGGGGTGGGGGGATCAGTGAGGGGGTAATGCATCAGTGTGGGGGGATCAGTGAGGGGGTAATGCATCAGTGGGGGGGTTCAGTGAGGGTGTAATGCATCAGTGGGGGGGTCAGTGAGCAGCAGTGGGGGTTCAGTCAGTAGTGGGGGTTCAGTGAGGGGGTAATGCAGCAGTGGGGGGTTCAGTGAGGGTGTAATGCATCAGTGGGGGGTTCAGTCAGCAGTGGGGGGAGTGGGGTAATGCAGCAGTGGGGGGTTCAGTGAGGGGGTAATGCAGCAGTGGGGGGGGGTTCAGTGAGGGGGTAATGCATCAGTGGGGGGTTCAGTGAGGGGGTAATGCAGCAGTGAGGGGGTAATGCAGCAGGGGGGGTCAATGAGGGGTAATGCAGTAGTGGGAGTTCAGTGAGGGGGTAATGTATCAGTGGGGGGTTCAGTGAGGGGGTAATGTATCAGTGGGGGGTTCAGTGAGGGTGTAATACAGTAGTGGGGGTTCAGTGAGGGGGTAATACAGTAGTGGGGGTTCAGTGTGCGGGGGGGTTAATACAGTAGTGGGGGTTCAGTGTCAGTGGGGGTAATACAGTAGTGGGGGTTCAGTGAGGGGGTAATGTATCAGTGGGGGTTCAGTGAGGGTGTAATACAGTAGTGGGGGTTCAGTGAGGGGGTAATACAGTAGTGGGGGTTCAGTGAGGGGTTTATACAGTAGTGGGGGTTCAGTGAGGGGTTTATACAGTAGTGGGTGTTCAGTGAGGGATTAATACAGTAGTTGAGGTTCAGTGAGGGGTTTGTACAGTAGTGGGGGTTCAGTGAGGGGTTATTACAGTAGTGGGGGTTCAGTGAGGGGTTAATACAGTAGTGGGGGGGTTCAGTGAGTGGTTAATACAGTAGGGGGGTTCAGTGAGGGGTTTATAATAATTACAAGCGATGCAGAATGTACTGTTAAAGAGGATTCATTTTAAAGTGTCTCTCTTAATTAAGGCAACACAATTGCTAGAAATTATGTTATGTCTCTTAGGAAACTAATTCAATACAGTCTATTGGTCTGTCTCCAAAGCAACCAACCCAAGGTCTATTTGTTTCAGTTCATTGTTCCCATGTATCAAGGCTTCCATACTGTTGTGCGAGAAGCGTAATGCATTCTAAGTCTCTAACCACATAATGATGGTAAATGTGCTGGAGGTATTACAAGACCATTACATGAAGAAGAGATGAGTATGTGTGTGTCACTTTAAATAGTCATTATCATGTAATATATCCATTACAATTTTTGTTGTTGCTGATATTGAACACTCCACTGCTACCACTCATTCCCACTGCTACCACTCATTCCATCTGCCACCACTCATTCCCACTGCTACCACTCATTCCCACTGCTACCACTCATTCACACTGCTACCACTCATTCACACTGCTACCACTCATTCCCACTGCTACCACTCTTTCACGCTGCTACCACTCTTTCACATTGCTACCACTCTTTCACACTGCTACCACTCTTTCACACTGCTACCACTCGTTCACACTGCTACCACTCATTCACATTGCTACCACACATTGGTGTACTTCTGACTTGTGTTCTACTTCTGCCAGATATATTGCATCCAAAATGGTTCCATATTCCATATGTAGTGCACTACCAGGCCTGCAAAGGGCTCTTTGGCCCATAGGGCTGTGGTCAAAAGTAGTGTACTATATAGGGAATAGGGTGCCATGTTAGCCACTGCCTGTTTTTCTGCTGTAAGGTGATCGAGGCTGGAGCCACTGTGGTATCAAAGCCTTTATATGCTAACACTTTTACCATGATAACCTGCAGCCCAGGGTTCCAAACCAGGGTCCGTTAACCTGAAATGGCCGATGGCTAATCTGGTATACCAGCCTGCTCTATCAATTGAGCCTGAGGACGGGATTAACTGAAGACTGACCCAGGTAAAACCAGGGTTCATAGTGCAAGTGTATTTGATGCTTCAGATGTATTAATCCTAGTTTACTGGCTGCTAGGTTCACTGGCCGCTAGGTTCACTGGCTGCTATGATCACTGGCTGCTAGGTTCGCTGGCTGCTAGGTTCACTGGCTGCTAGGTTCACTGGCTGCTAGGTTCACTGGCTGCTAGGTTCACTGGCTGCTAGGTGATCACTGGCCGCTAGGTTCACTGGCCGCTAGGTTCACTGGCCGCTAGGTTCACTGGCCGCTAGGATCACTGGCCGCTAGGTTCACTGGCCGCTAGGTTCACTGGCCGCTAGGTTCACTGGCCGCTAGGTTCACTGGCCGCTATGTTCACTGGCCGCTAGGTTCACTGGCCGCTAGGTTCACTGGCCGCTAGGTTCACTGGCCGCTAGGTTCACTGGCCGCTAGGTTCACTGGCCGCTTGGTTCACTGTTCGATAGGTTCACTGGCCGCTTGGTTCACTGGCCGCTAGGTTCACTGGCCGCTTGGTTCACTGGCCGCTAGGTTACCTTACTGCTAGGTTCACTTACTGCTAGGATAACTGGCTGCTATGTTCACTGGTCGCATAGGTTCACTGGCCGCAAGGTTCACTGACCGCTAGGTTCACTGGCCGCTAGATTCACTTGCAGCTAGTTTCACTGGTCGATAGGTTCACTGGTCGCAAGGATCATTGGCCGCTAGGTACACTGGCCGCTAGGTTCACTGGCCGCTAGGTTCACTGGCCGCTAGGTTCACTGGCCGCTAGGTTCACTGGCCGCTAGGATCACTGGCCGCTAGGTTCACTGGCCGCTAGGTTCACTGGCCGCTAGGTTCACTGGCCGCTAGGTTCACTGGCCGCTAGGTTCACTGGCCGCTAGGTTCACTGGCTGCTAGATTCACTTGCAGCTAGGTTCACTGGTAGATAGGTTCACTGGTCGATAGGTTCACTGGCCGCTAGGTTCACTGGCCGCTTGGTTCACTTGCTGCTAGGTTACCTTACTGCTAGGTTCACTAACTGCTAGGATAACGGGCTGCTTGGTTCACTGGCCGCTAGGTTCACTGGCCGCTAGGTTCACTTGCAGCTGGGTTCACTGGCTGTTAGGTTCACTTGCCGCTAGGTTCACTGGCCGCTTGGTTCACTGGTCGATAGGTTCACTGGCCGCTTGGTTCACTGGCCGCTAGGTTCACTGGCCGCTAGGTTCACTGGCCGCTAGGTTCACTGGCCGCTATGGTTCACTGGCCGCTAGGTTCACTGGAAGCTTAGGTTCACTGGCCGCTAGGATCACTGGCCGCTAGGTTCACTGGCCGCTAGGTTCACTGGCCGCTAGGTTCACTGGCCGCTAGGTTCACTGGCCGCTAGGTTCACTGGCCGCTAGGTTCACTGGCCGCTAGGTTCACTGGCGATAGGTTCACTGGCTCGATAGGTTCACTGGCCGCTAGATTCACTGGCCGCTAGGTTCACTGGTAGATAGGTTCACTGGCCGCTAGGTTCACTGGCCGCTTGGTTCACTTGCTGCTAGGTTCACTGGCCTGCTAGGTTCACTGGCTGCTAGGTTCACGGGCCGCTAGGTTCACTGGCTGCTAGGTTCACTGGCCGTTAGGTTCACTGGCAGCTGGGTTCACTGGCTGTTAGGTTCACTTGCAGCTAGGTTCACTGGCCGCTTGGTTCACTGGTCGATAGGTTCACTGGCCGCTTGGTTCACTGGCCGCTAGGTTCACTGGCCGCTAGGTTCACTGGCCGCTAGGTTCACTGGCCGTTAGGTTCACTGGAAGCTAGGTACACTGGCCGCTAGGTTCACTGGCCGCTAGGTTCACTGGCCACTTGGTTCACTGGTCGATAGGTTCACTGGCCGCTTGGTTCACTGGCCGCTAGGTTCACTGGCCGCTAGGTTCACTGGCCGCTTGGTTCACTGGCCGCTAGGTTACCTTACTGCTATGTCCACTTACTGCTAGGATAACTGGCCGCTAGGTTCACTTAATGCTAGGATAACTGGCTGCTAGGTTCACTGGCCGCAAGGTTCACTGGCTGCTAGGTTCACTTGCAGCTAGTTTCACTGGCTGTTAGGTTCACTGGCCGCTAGGTTCACTGGCTTGCTAGGATCAGTGGCTGCTAGGTTCACTGGCCGCTAGGTTCACTGGCCGCTAGGTTCACTGGCCGCTTGGTTCACTGGTCGTTAAGTTCACTGGCCGCTTGGTTCACTGGCTGCTAGGTTACCTTACTGCTAGGTTCACTTACTGCCAGGATAACTGGCTGTTAGGTTCACTGGCCGCAAGGTTCACTGGCTGCTAGGTTCACTGGCTGCTAGGTTCACTTGCAGCTAGGTTCACTGGCCGTTAGGTTCACTAGGTACACTGGCTAGGTTCAGGTTCACTGGCCGCTGGTCGATAGGTTCACTGGCTTGGTTCACTGGCCGCTAGGTTCACTGGCCGCTAGGTTCACTGGCCGCTTGGTTCACTGGCCGCTAGGTTACCTTACTGCTTACTGCTAGGATCACTGGCCGCTAGGTTCACTTAATGCTAGGATAACTGGCTGCTAGGTTCACTGGCCGCAAGGTTCACTGGCTGCTAGGTTCACTTGCAGCTAGTTTCACTGGCTGCTAGGTTCACTGGCCGCTAGGTTCAGGTTCACAGTGGGCTAGGTTCACTGGCCGGTTCACTGGCCGCTAGGTTCACTGGCCGCTAGGTTCACTGGTCCAGGTTCACTGGCCGCTTGGTTCACTGGCTGCTAGGCTAGGTTCACTTACTGCCAGGTTCACTGGCTTCTAGGATCACTGGCTGCTAGGTTCACTGGCTAGGTTCACTGGCTGCTAGGTTCACTTGCAGCTAGGTTCACTGGCTGTGCTAGGTTCACTGGCCGCTAGGTTCACTGGCCGTTAGGTTCACTGGCCGCTAGGTTCACTGGCTATGTCCACTGGCTGCTAGGTTCACAGGCCGTTAGGTTCACAGGCCTTTAGGTCCACTGGCCACTAGGTTCACTGGCTGCTAGGTTCACTGGCCAGGAAGAACCCGGGCTGCTATTTTCACTGGCTGCTAGGTTCACTTACTGCCAGGTTCACTTACTGCTAGGATAACTGGCTGCTAGGTTCACTGGTTGCTAGGTTCACTGGCTGCTAGGTTCACTGGCTGCTACGTTCACTGGCTGCTAGGTTCACTGGTTGCTAGGTTCACTAGCTGGGAGGTACACTGGCTGCTATGTTACCTGGCTGCTAGGTTCATTGGCCGGTAGTTTCACTGGCCAGGAGAACCCGGGCTGCTATGTTCACTGGCTGCTAGGTTCACTGGCCGCTAGGTTCACTGGCCGGGAGGTACATGGGCTGCTATGTTCACCGGCTGCTAGGTTCACTGGTCGACAGGTTCACTGGCCGATAAGTTCACTGCTTGCGATGCAAATTGAACCCTTTCGCCTGGCTCTGGTCAAACGTAGTGCACTATATAGGGAATAGTGCTCTGGTCTAAAGTAGTGCACTATATAGGGAATAGGGCTCTGTTCAAACGTAGTGCACTATATAGGGAATAGGGCTCTGGTCAACAGTAGTGCACTATATAGGGAATAGGGCTCTGGTCAACAGTAGTGCACTATATAGGGAATAGGGTGCCATTTGGGACACAGAGGATAAATAAATTATTGTTATGATTTGTTTTGACTCCGTAGGTAACGGCTGATGGCGATTGATTCAGCATGTATACTATTTGCTGTGGCTTCACCTGATGTTTCCAACACTTCTGACATCATGTGAAGGGATCCAGAGAGGATGAAGAGGAGGGGTGAAGAGTACTTAACATAAAGAACCGTGATGGAGTCTATTCAGTCACCTGACATCCCCATGGACAGGTGCTTTAATAAACACGTGTGTGTGTGTCTAATGAATCTCTATTAACCGGTAGATATACATGTTACATGTGAAGATGAAACCCTGTTGAAGGCGGCATAGCTGTCAAAAGATCTGCATATTATATATATTGCATCGGAGTGTTGCGAATATATTGCTTTACCATGAGGAGTTGTTATACTAGACTGACTGTTGAGGAGAGCTGGCAAGTAATCATTTCCCTCTACCGTTTACACCCACTGTATCCTGTGATAGGTACTTCAACAGCACCTGGAGACACCCGTATGGCCAGGAGACTGTCCTGTCACCTTTCAACAGCACCTTCCGCCTCCAGCACCACAACAGCTTCCACAACACCCTACTAGGTGTGTGTGTGTGTGTGTGTGTGTGTGTGTGTGTGTGTGTGTGTGTGTGTGTGTGTGTGTGTGTGTGTGTGTGTGTGTGTGTGTGTGTGTGTGTGTGTGTGCGTGCGTGCGTGCGTGCGTGCGTGCGTGCGTGTGCGTATGCCTGGGTGTGTGTGCGCTCTGGGGGATGTTGGGAAAGGAAGAAGACAGATGTCAATTCTAACCAATGGACAATAAAGTATCTATTCTATTAATTGTGCTATAATATTCTTTTGTAGGTGTCTTCCTGGGCTTCCTGTCATTGCTCACCGTCATCATGAACATCCTGGTACTCTACGCTGTGAAGAAAGAGCGGACCCTCCACACGGTGGGCAACCTCTACATCGTCAGCCTCTCCGTGGCGGATCTCATCGTCGGGGCCACCGTCATGCCCCTCAACCTGGTGTATCTGCTGGAGGACGAGTGGAGGCTGGGGAGGGTCGTCTGTCAGTTCTGGCTCATCATGGATTACGTAGCCAGCACAGCCTCCATCTTTAGTCTGTTTATACTATGTCTGGATCGGTATCGGTCCGTCCACGAGCCGCTGAGGTACCTGAAGTACCGGACCAGAGGGAGAGCTAGCGTTATGATCTCAGGGGCCTGGCTCATGTCCATGACGTGGATTATTCCTATTCTAGGGTGGAGGTCCTTCGTTCAGGTTGACCTCAAACCGGAGATGGAGAATAAGTGTGACACTGATTTCCGGTTTGTTACGTGGTTTAAGGTTTTAACTTCAGTGTTTAACTTCTACCTTCCGTCTCTGTTGATGCTGTGGTTCTACTCGCGCATCTACATGGCTGTGAGACAGAACTTCAGAGAGAGGGAGAGGATTATCAATCCCACAGATTCCGTGGTGGAAAACCGGATCGGACACAAAGTCCAAACAGGAAATAACCACTGCGAGTCTAAGAAAGAAAGAAACTCAGACTTTGATCAGTACACGTTAGACCAGCCGAACGACTCCACAGATACAGTTGAAACCAACGCGCCCAGGGAACCAAAGTCTGAGAAAGACTCTCACTCCAGTCATTCAGTGCTCAGAATGACAAAACGTCTGAAGACGACTGTAAAGGACAAAAGAAAGAGCGGCTCTTCGTCTTTCCAGCAGAAGAATTCGGACTCGGAGACCCCTTTGAACATGTCCTCTTTACCTCTTGGCTTCACAAACTACGACGACGACAACGTTCAGAAACTCTACGTATCCGTGAACGACTGCAAGGTAGCCGTGCCGTCAAACTCTGTGGCTGGCGTCTGCGAGATAACCCAGATATCTGACATGCAGAGATACACCACCATGTTCTACAACAACGAATTCACCCAGTCTGTGAATCTATCCCCGTCACCATGTCCCCATAATTCACCCCAGTCACCCCCGGCCCAGGAGCACTCGGAGCCCGATGATGGTGCTAACCTGGACGCTGTAGCCAACGCTGTGACTCTAAAGCAGACCTGGCAGAAGTTCTGTGCCCAGTCCAGGCAGCGTATCCAGAGTCTTCAGGTCCATAAGGAGCACAAAGCGGCCAAGCAGCTGGGCTGTATTATAGCTGGGTTCATGATGTGCTGGATCCCATACTTCATAGTCTTTATGGTCATGGCTTTCTGCCAAACCTGTGTGCACCATAACCTACATATGTTCACGATATGGCTTGGGTATATTAACTCTACCTTGAACCCGTTCATATACCCCCTCTGCAATGAGAATTTCAAACGGGTGTTTAAAACTATCCTACACATTAATTTGTGATGAAAAGGTTTATGAACAGTGCCTTGAGTGGCTTTTCAATGTATTTTCTTGTGAAGCTTTAACTTGTAATACAGTATGTGTGCTGGAATGTTTTGAGTGACCTCAATTTGGTAGCTTAAATTTGAATAATTTAGAAAAATATAATGCTTATTTATTGTCCGCCTAAATATTTTTGGTTTATTATTTATTATCAGACCCAGACCATAACACCATCGTTCCTACTCTGTTAAAATACAGAAAGCTGCTCTGCCTTTATTCATTATTTACTCAAATCACTCTGCTGGAGGAGAATAACTGCAGATTAACTCTGCTGTAGAAGAATAATGGAAGAATAACTGCAGAATAACTCTGCTGAAGGAGAATAACTGCAGAATAACTGCAGAATAACTCTGCTGAAGGAGAATAACTGCAGAATAACTCTGCTGAAGGAGAATAACTGCAGAATAACTCTGCTGAAGGAGAATAACTACAGAATAACTCTGCTGAAGGAGAATAACTACAGAATAACTCTGCTGAAGGAGAATAACTGCAGAATAACTCTGCTGAAGGAGAATAACTACAGAATAACTCTGCTGAAGGAGAATAACTACAGAATAACTCTGCTGAAGGAGAATAACTGCAGAATAACTCTGCTGAAGGAGAATAACTGCAGAATAACTCTGCTGAAGGAGAATAACTGCAGAATAACTCTGCTGAAGGAGAATAACTACAGAATAACTCTGCTGAAGGAGAATAACTGCAGAATAACTCTGCTGAAGGAGAATAACTGCAGAATAACTCTGCTGGAGGAGAATAATTGCAGAATAACTCTGCTGAAGAAGAATAACTGCAGAATAACTCTGCTGAAGGAGAATAATTGCAGAATAACTCTGCTGAAGAAGAATAACTGCAGAATAACTCTGCTGAAGGAGAATAATTGCAGAATAACTGCTGAAGGAGAATAACTCTGCAGAATAACTGCTGAAGGAGAATAACTCTGCAGAATAACTGCTGAAGGAGAATAACTCTGCAGAATAACTGCAGAATAACTGCTGAAGGAGAATAACTCTGCAGAATAACTGCTGAAGAAGAATAACTCTGCAGAATAACTCTGCTGAAGAAGAATAACTCTGCAGAATAACTCTGCTGAAGAAGAATAACTCTGCAGAATAACTCTGCTGAAGAAGAATAACTCTGCAGAATAACTCTGCTGAAGAAGAATAACTGCAGAATAACTCTGCTGGAGGAGAATAACTGCAGAATAACTCTGCTGAAGGAGAATAACTGCAGAATAACTCTGCTGGAGGAGAATAACTGCAGATTAACTCTGCTGAAGGAGAATAACTGCAGATTAACTCTGCTGAAGGAGAATAACTGCAGAATAACTCTGCTGGAGGAGAATAACTGCAGATTAACTCTGCTGTGGAAGAATAACTGCAGAATAACTCTGCTGGAGGAGAATAACTGCAGATTAACTCTGCTGTAGAAGAATAACTGCAGAATAACTCTGCTGAAGGAGAATAACTGCAGAATAACTCTGCTGAAGAAGAATAACTGCAGATTAACTCTGCTGAAGAAGAATAACTCTGCTGGAGGAGAATAACTGCAGATTAACTCTGCTGAAGGAGAATAACTGCAGATTAACTCTGCTGAAGGAGAATAACTGCAGATTAACTCTGCTGAAGGAGAATAACTGCAGAATAACTCTGCTGGAGGAGAATAACTGCAGAATAACTCTGCTGAAGGAGAATAACTGCAGAATAACTCTGCTGAAGGAGAATAACTGCAGAATAACTCTGCAGAAGGAGAATAACTGCAGAATAAGTATACCTGCTGAAGAGAATAACTGCAGAAGGAGAATAACTCTGCAGAAAAAGGCACAGAGACAGTTTCAATACAATTTGCTTTCACGTGATTGTCCATTTTTGGTGAAAACGGAAATGTGTCTTAATGGAACCTGAATTTTTGTTAGATATGAGTCAGTGCCGTGTCTGTGCTGTCCAATAAAAGTATCGAACTGACAGGGTGTTTTTTATTTTTAGAAATGAGTATGCAACTATGTAACTTTTATAGCTATTTACAAAGTGGGAGTGTAGACACACACACACACACACACACACACACACACACACACACACACACACACACACACACACACACACACACACACACACACACACACACACACACCGTGTACTGTTGCAACTCATAGCTCACACAACATTCTAATATTCAAACCTTTTCTAAACAAATGTGAGTTAGCAGTGCATAGACCACTCTATGTAGACAACATATCTAAATATAACTCTAATGCATTGGCTTCATGATTATTGTTATTCACTTTGGCCTGAATCATTTGGGTAAACATACTGAATCATCTGGGTAAATATACTGAATCATCTGGGTAAACATACTGAATCATCTGGGTAAACATACTGAATCATCTGGGCTAATATACTGAATCATCTGGGTAAATATACTGAATCATCTGGGTAAATATACTGAATCATCTGGGTAAACATACTGAATCATCTGGGTAAATATACTGAATCATCTGGGTAAACATACTGAATCATCTGGGTAAATATACTGAATCATCTGGGTAAATATACTGAATCATACGGGTAAATATACTGAATCATCTGGTTAAATATACTGAATCATCTGGGTAAATATACTGAATCATCTGGGTAAATATACTGAATCATCTGGGTAAACATACTGAATCATCTGGGTAAATATACTGAATCGTACGGGTAAATATACTGAATCATCTGGGTTAATATACTGAATCATTTGGGAAAATATACTGAATCATTCGGGTAAATATACTGAATAATCTGGGTTAATATACTGAATCATCTGGGTAAATATACTGAATCATCTGGGTAAATATACTGAATCATCTGGGTAAATATACTGAATCATACGGGTATATGTACTGAATCATCTGGGTAAATATACTGAATCATACGGGTATATATGCTGAATCATCTGGGTAAACATACTGACATACTGAATCATCTGGGTAAATATACTGAATCATCTGGGTTAATATACTGAATCATCTGGGTAAATATACTGAATCATCTGGGTAAATATACTGAATCATCTGGGTTAATATTTTTTTTCACTATTCTAAAATGCAGGCCATTTTTTTCACAGTAAATAGGCTAGGCAGGTCAACATCCGATTTGAACGAATGAGTAAGAAACGAGGTATCCAAAACAAATCTCAAAAGCCTCCCACGGACACCCCACGCCAAAGTCTGAAGAATTTCCCACAGGGATATTTCATCTAAATAAAGAAAATATATGAAATATTGATTTCTGTACACTGTGAGCAGTCTTTGGACATGATATGACAGCGACTCATGCTTTGGATTGGTTTCTCAAGTCAACAGTAGCTACAGAACAGTAGTATTGTCTGTAAATAAGTTACAAGATACATTTGTAGATACTTTAGCATGCCGCACCTTGTCCAAACACTGCTTTCATTGTAAAAAAAAAGGTTTTCCTTCAGTCATCTGCATACCTGAATTTACTGCCTGCAGTAATTTAGCTTGTGAGGAAAGATAGCCGGTAAGCTAACATAAGAGAGCTAATATAATTGTTGCGTTACCTAGCAACTGTAGCTCATCCTAGCAAAGGACTAGCGAGATGAGGAGTGGATGTTTCTGTCTGTTTTTATCTTGCCTACTTGTTATCATCACTCCAGTATCCCTGTCCCCTTCCCCCTATACATATCTACCTCCATCACTCCAGTATCCCTGTCTCTTTCCCCCTATACATATCTACCTCCATCACTACAGTATCCCTGTCTCCTTCCCCCTATATATATCTACCTCCATCACTACAGTATCCCTGTCTCCTTCCACCTATACATATCTACCTCCATCACTCCAGTATCCCTGTCTCCTTCCACCTATACATATCTATCTCCATCACTACAGTATCCCTGTCTCCTTCCCCCTATACATATCTACCTCCATCACTCCAGTATCCCTGCACATTGTAAATATGGTACTGGCACTGTATATAGCTACTGACCCTGTATATACAGTGGGGAGAACAAGTATTTGATACACTGCCGATTTTGCAGGTTTTCCTACTTACAAAGCATGTAGAGGTCTGTCATTTTTTATCATAGGTACACTTCAACTGTGAGAGACAGAATCTAAAACAAAAATCCAGAAAATCACATTGTATGATTTTAAGTAATTAATTTGCATTATTTGATCACCTACCAACTAGTAAGTATTCTGGCTCTCACAGACCTGTTAGTTTTTCTTTAAGAAGCTCACACTCATTACATGTATTAACTGCACCTGTTTGAACTCGTTACCTGTATAAAAGAGACCTGTCCACACACTCAATCAAACAGACTCCAACCTCTCTACAATGGCCAAAGATGTGTGGGGGGAGTGATGAGCTCTACAGCAGAGTCTCACAACTCAATCGCTGGTTGAAAACTGTTTTCTGCCCCTCCCAAAAGATAGAATTTGTAGATAATTGGCCCTCTTTCTCACCCACAAACAGGACCAAGCCTGGCCTGCTAAGGAGTGACGGACTCCATCCTAGCTGGATGGGTGCTCTCATCTTATCTACCAAAATAGACAGGGCTCTAACTCCTCTAGCTCCACAATGAAATAGGGTGCAGGCCAGGCAGCAGGCTGTCAGCCAGCCTGCCAGCTTAGGGGAGTCTGCCACTAGCACAGTCAGTGTAGTCAGCTCAGCTATCCCCATTGAGACCGTGTCTGTGCCTCGATCTGGGTTGGGCAAAACTAGACATGGCGAGGGTTTGCCTTAGCATTCTCACTAGGATAAAGACCTCCTCCATTCCTGTCATTATTGAAAGAGATCGTGATACTGCACATCTCAAAATAGGGCTACTTAATGTTAGATCCCTTATTTCAAAGGCAAAAATAGTCAATGAACTAATCACTGATCATAATATTAAAGTGATTGGCCTGACCAAAACATGGCTTAAGCCTGATGAATTTACTGTGTTAAATGAGGTCTCACCTCCTGGTTACACTAGTGACCATATACCCCCGTGCATCCCGCAAAGGCGGAGGTGTTGCTAACATTTACGATAGCAAATTTCAATTTACAAAAAAAAATGCCGTTTTCATCTTTTGAGCTTCTAGTCATGAAATCTATGCAGCCTTCTCAATCACTTTTCATAGCTACTGTTTACAGGCCTCCTGGGCCACATACAGCGTTCCTCATTGAGTTCCCTGAAATCCTATCGGAACCTTGTAGTCATGTCAGATAATATTCTAATTTTTGATGAATTGAATATTCACATGGAAAAGTCCACAGACCCACTCCAAAAGGCTTTCGGAGCCATCATCGACTCAGTGGGTTTTGTCCAACATGTCTCTGGATCCACTCACTGTCACAGTCATACTCTGGACCTAGTTTTGTCCCATGGAATAAATGTTGTGGATCTTAATGTTGCGGTTTTTCCTCATAATCCTGGACTATATGACTACCATTTTATTACATTTGCAATTGCAACAAATAATCTGCTCAGCCCCAACCAAGGAGCATCAAAAAATCGTGCTATAAATTCACAGACAACACAAAGATTCCTTGATGTCCAGATTCCCTCTGCTTTCCCAAGGATGTCAGAGCACAAAAATCACTGAGGAACTCAATTTAACCTTGCGCAATACCCTAGATGCAGTTGCACCCCTAAACACTAAAAACATTTCTCATAAGAAATTAGCTCCCTGGTATACAGAAAATACCCAAGCTCTGAAGCAAGCTTCCAGAAAATTGTAACGAAAATGGCGCCACACCAAACTGGAAGTCTTCCAACTAGCTTGGAAAGACAGTATCGAAGAGCCCTTAACTGCTACTCGATCATCCTATTTTTCCAACTTAATTGAGGAAAATAAGAACAACCCGAAATGTATTTTTGATACTGTCGAAAGCTAACTAAAAAGCAGCATTCCCCAAGTGAGGATGGCTTTCACTTCAGCAGTAATAAATTCATTAACTTCTTTGAGGAAAAGATCATGATTATTAGAAAGCAAATTATGGACTCCTCTTTAAATCTGCGTATCCCTTCAAAGCTCAGTTGTCCTGAGTCTGCAAACTCTGCCAGGACCTAGGATCAAGAGAGACACTCAAGTGTTTTAGTACTATATCTCTTGACACAATGATGAAAATAATCATGGCCTCTAAACCTTCAAGCTGCACACTGGACCCTATTCCAACTAAACTACTGAAAGAGCTGCTTCCTGTGCTTGGCCTTCCTATGTTGAACATAATAAACGTCTCTCTATCCACCGGATGTGTACCAAACTCACTAAAAGTGGCAGTAATAAAGCCTCTCTTGAAAAATCCAAACCTTGACCCAGAAAATATAAAAAACTATCGGCCTATATCGAATCTTCCATTCCTCTCAAAATTGTTAGAAAAGGCTGTTGCGCAGCAACTCACTAGCTTCCTGAAGACAAACAATGTATACGAAATGCTTCAGTCTGGTTTTAGACCCCATCATAGCACTGAGACTGCACTTGTGAAGGTGGTAAATTACCTTTTATTGGCATCAGACCGAGCAGTCTACTGCAGAGAGAGCCTGCAAAGTAATGTCATACTTTCCAGGTCCATACCCAAACAGTTCGAACTACTAATTCTGAAAATTACTCTCTCCAGAAATAAGTCGCTCACTGTTGCCGCCTGCTACCGACCCCCTCAGCTCCCAGCTGTGCCCTGGACACCATTTGTGAATTGACTGTTCACACTGCTATGCTTTATCTTGGCCAGGTCGCAGTTGTAAATGAGAACTTGTTCTCAACTAGCCTACCTGGTTAAATAAAGGTGAAATAAATAAAAAAAATAAAAAAATAAATCGGACCGAGGCTCTGCATCTGTCCCCGTGCTCCTAGACCTTAGTGCTGCTTTTGATACCATCAATCACCACATTCTTTTGGAGAGATTGGAAACCCAAATTGGTCTACACGGACAAGTTCTGGCCTGGTTTAGATCTTATCTGTTGGAAAGATATCAGTTTGTCTCTGTGAATGGTTTGTCCTCTGACAAATCAACTGTACATTTCGGTGTTCCTAAGGTTCCGTTTTAGGACCACCCTTGTTTTTACTATATATTTTACCTCTTGGGGATGTCATTCGAAACATAATGTTAACTTTCACTGCTATGCAGATGACACACAGCTGTACATTGCAATGAAACATGGTGAAGCCCCAAAATTGCCTTCACTTGAAGCCTGTGTTTCAGACATAAGGATGTCGATGGCTGCAAAAGTTCTACTTTTAAACTCGGACAAAACAGAGATGCTTGTTCTAGGTCCCAAGAGACAAAGAGATCTTCTGTTGAATCTGACAAATAATCTTAATGGTTGTACAGTCGTCTGAAATAAAACTGTGAAGGACCTCGCCGTTACTCTGGACCCTGATCTCTCTTTTGACAAACGTATCAAGACTGTTTCAAGGACAGCATTTTTCCATCTACGCAACATTGCAAAAATCAGAAACTGTCTGTCCAAAAATTATGCAGAAAAATTAATCCATGCTTTTGTTACTTCTAGGTTAGACTACTGCAATGCTCTACTTTCCAGCTACCTGGATAAGGCACTAAATAAACCTGTTAGTGCTAAATACGGCTGCTAGAATCCTGACTCGAACCAAAACATGTGATCATATTACTCCAGTGCAAGCCTCCCTACACTGGCTTCTTGTCAAGGCAAGGGCTTTCTCCTATAGAGCTCAATTTTTATGGAATCGTCTGCCTACCCATGTGAGAGCGCAAACTCAGTCTCAACCTTTAAGTCTTTACTGAAGAACCATCTCTTCAGTGGGTCATATGATTGAGTGTAGTCTGGCCCAGGAGTGTGAAGGTGAATGGAAAGGCTCTGGAGCAACGAACCGCCATTGCTGTCTCTACCTGGCCGGTTCCCCTCTTTCCACTGGGATTTTCTGCCTCTAACCCTATTACAGGGGCTGAGTCAATGGCTTACTGGTGCTCTTTCATGCCGTCCCTAGGGGGGCGTCACTTGAGTGGGTTGAGTCACTGATGCGATCTTCCTGTCTGGGTTGCTGCCCCCCACCCCCCCCCTTGGGTTGTGCCGTGACGGAGATCTTTGTGGGCTATACTCGACCTTGTCTCAGGATGGTAAGTTGGTGGTTGAAGATATCCCTCTAGTGGTGTGGGGGCTGTGCTTTGGCAAAGTGGGTGGGGTTATATCCTTCCTGTTTTGCCCTGTCCGGGGGTATCATCGGATGTGGCCACAGTGTCTCCTGACCCCTCCTGTCTCAGCTTCCAGTATTTATGCTGCAGTAGTTTATGTGTCGGGGCCTAGGGTCAGTTGTTATATCTGGAGTACTTCTCCTGTCTTATCCGGTGTCCTGTGTGAATTTAAGTATGCTCTCTCTAATTCTTTCTTTCTCCCTTTCTTCCTCTCTCTCGGAGGACCTGAGCCCTTGGACCATGCCTTAGGACTACCTGACATGATGACTCCTTGCTGTCCCCAGTCCATCTGGCCATGCTGCTGCTCCAGTTTCAACTCTTCTGCCTGCGGCTATGGAACCCTGACCTGTTCACCGGACGTGCTACCTGTCCCAGACCTATTATTTGACCATGCTGGTCATTTATGAACATTTGAACATCTTGGCCATGTTCTGTTATAATCTCCACCCAGCACAACCAGAAGAGGACTGGCCACCCCTCATAGCCTGTTTCCTCTCTAGGTTTCATCCTAGGTTTTGGCCTTTCTAGGGAGTTTTTCCTAGCCAATGTGCTTCAACACCTGCATTGCTTGCTGTTTGGGGTTTTAGGCTGGGTTTCTGTACAGCAATTTGAGATATCAGCTGATGTACGAAGGGCTATATAAATACATTTGATTAGATATAACTACTGACCCTGTATATAGCTACTGTCCCTATATATAGCTACTGAACCCAGAACTGACCCTGTATATAGCTACTGACCCTGTATATAGCTACCTTCCGACCTTCGCAGCTAACGTCACCTGAATGCTAGCTGTCTAGAGCACAACAGACTGTTGGCTTACGAGGCCCATCGAATACATTCCGAAGCCACTAGCTAGCAGTCAGCTATCCTTTGCTAGCGGTCATCAGCTACCTTTATCCCGGACAACTCTCGCCAGTCTGTACAGCGACTCAAACCAGAGCTAATCGGACTTATTCTTCTCGATATCTCCGGATTCCTACCGCAAGCTCTGAACTTATTTTTATTTTACATTTTTATTATGATTATTTTTTATATTTTTTTTACACCTGGAATTATAGCAGCTAACGACCCCTGAACGCACAGCCACTAATCTGCGGCCTGCTAGCTATCTAAAGCACATTGGACTGCTGGCTTAAGAGGCCCTTCGGACATATTTCTTCAGCCACTATACATATTTTGCCAATTGGCCTGGTTTACCACACGGAGACCTGCTGATGTAACTGCACGAGGGGGCCACAACAGACTTCCCTCCGTCGCATCATCCCTCTAAGGCCTTTCTGTTAGCTTGCTAGCCCCGTGCCACTAGCTGCTTGAAGCCACGCACTGGACTTGTATCATCACCCAGCTACGCATGCCTTTCCCTAATGTCACCATGGCATGTCGATTGCTGTTCTGGTTTGTAGCTATTGTTTTATTTCACTGTAGAGCCTCTAGCACTGCTCAACACGCCTCGGCTAACAATTTAGTTCCACCTCCCACACACGCAGTGACATCACCTGGTTTAAATGCTATTTCTAGAGACAATATTTCTTTCATTATCACTATATGCACAGGTTAACCCCCACTGTATTCACATCCTACTATACCTTTGTCTGTACATTATGCCTTGATTATATTCTACCGTGCCCAGAAATCTGCTCCTTTTACTCTCTGTTCTGAATGTACTAGGCGTCCAGTTCTGTTATCCTTTAGCTGTACCCTTATCCTAGTCCTCCTCTGTTCCTCTGGTGGTTAATCCAGGCCCTGCAGTGTCTACCTCCACTACCATCCCCCAGGCTCTCTCATTTGTTGACTTCTGCAACTATAAAAGCCTTGGGTTCATGCATGTTAACATTAGAAGCCTCCTCCCTAAGTTTGTTTTATTCACTGCCCTAGCTAAACTGGAACATGGAACATGCTTAACACCCCGGCCATCCTACAAACTAAGCTTGATACGCTCAATCTCACACAAATTAACCTACCAGGTACAACCCCAAATCAGTGAACACGGGCACCCTCATAGATGTCATCCTAACTAACTCACCCTCCAAATACACCTCTGCTGTTTTCAACCAAGATCTCAGCAATCACTGCCTCATTGCCTGCATCCGTAATGGGTCTGCGAGCAAACGACCACCCCTCATCACTGTCAAACGCTCCCTAAAACACTTCAGCGAGCAGGCCTTTCTAATTGACCAGGCCGGGGTATCCTGGAATGACATTGACCTCATCCCGACAGTAGAGGATGCCTGGTTATTCTTTAAAAGTGCCTTTCTCACCATCTGAAATAGGCATGCCCCATTCAAGAAATGTAGAACCAGGAATAGATATAGCCCTTGGTTCACTCCAGACATTTCTGCCCTTGACCAGTACAAAAACATCCTGTGGCGTCCTGCATTAGCATCGAATAGCCCACGTGTCATGCAACTTTTCAGGGAAGTTAGGAACCAATATACACAGGCTGTTAGGAAAGCTAAGGCTAGCTTTTTTAAACAGAAATTTGCATCCTGCAGTACAAACTCAAAAACGTTATGGGACACTGTAAAGTCCATAGAAAATAAGAGCACCTCCTCCCAGCTACCCACTGCTCTGAGGCTAGGAAACACTGTTACAACCGACAAATCCAGTATAATTGAGAATTTCAATAAGCATTTCTCTACGGCTGGCCATGCTTTCCACCTGGCTACCCCTACCCCGGTCAACTGCCCGGCACCCTCCACAGCAACCCGCCAAAGCCCCCACCATTTCTCCCTCATCCAAATCCAGATAGCTGATGTTCTGAAAGAGCTGCAAAATCTGTACCCCTACAATACAGCCAGGCTAGACAATCTGGACCCTCTTTCTAAAATTATCTAAAATTATCTCCCGAAATTGTTGCAACCCCTATTATTATCCTGTTCAACCTCTCTTTCGCATCGTCTGAGATTCCCAAAGATTGGAAAGCTGCCGCGGTCATCCCCCTCTTCAAAGGGGGAGACACTCTAGACCCAAACTGCTACAGACCTATATCTATCCTACCCTGCATCTCTAGGGACATTGAAAGCCAAGTTAACAGATTACTGACCATTTTGAATCACATCGTACCTTCTCCGCTATGCAATCTGGTTTCCAAGCTGGTGCACCTCAGCCACACTCAAGGTCCTTAACAATATCATAACTGCCATCGATAAGAGACATTACTGTGCAGCTGTATTCATCAACCTGGCCAAGGCTTTCGACTCTGTCAATCACCACATTCTTATTGGCAGACTCAACAGCCTTGGTTTCTCAAATGATTGCCTCGCCTGGCTCACCAACTAGTTCTCTGATAGAGCTCAGTGTGTCAAATCGGAGGGCCTGTTGTCCGGAGAGCACCTCCTTCCAGCTACCCACTGCTCTGAGGCTAGGAAACACTGTTACAACCGACAGTCTCTATCGGGGTGCCACAGGTTTCTATTCTCGGGCCGACTCTTTTCTCTGTATACATTAATGATGTCGCTCTTGCTGCTGGTGATTCTCTAATCCACCTCTACGCAGACGACGCCATTCTGTATACTGCTGGCCCTTTGGATACTGTGTTAACTAACCTCCAGACGAGCTTCAATGCAATACAACTCTCCTTCTGTGGCCTCCAATTGCTCTTAAACGCAAATAAAACTAAATGCATGCTTTTCAACCGATCATTGCCACCACCTGCCTGCCCATCCAGCATCACTACTCTGGACGGCTCTGACTTAGAATACGTGGATAACTACAAATACCTAGGTGTCTGGCTAGACTGTAAACGCTCCTTCCAGACTCACATTAAGCATCTCCAATGAAAAATGTAATCTAGAATCGGCTTCCTATTTTGCCACAAAGCTTCCTTCACTCATGCTGCCAAACATACCCTCGTAAAACTGACCATCCTACTGATCCTTGACTTCAGCGATGTCATATTTAAAATAGCTTCCAAAACTCTACTCAACAAACTGGATGCAGTCTATCATAGTGCCATCCATTTTGTCACCAAAGCCCCATATACTACTCACCACTGCGACCTGTACGCTCTCGTTGGCTGGCCCTCGCTTCATACTCGTCGCCAAACCCACTGGCTACAGCTTATCTACAAGTCTCTGCTAAGTAAAGCCCCGCCCTATCTCAGCTCGCTGGTCACCATAGCAGCACTCACCCGTAGCACACGCTCCAGCAGGTACAGTATATCTCACTAGTCACCCCCAAATCCAATTACTCCTTTGGTTGCCTTTCCTTCCAGGTCTGTGCTGCCACTGACTGGAACAAACTGCAAAAATCACTGAAGATGGAGATTCCCATCTCCCTCACTAGCTTTAAGAACCAGCTGTCAGAGCAGCTCACAGATCACTGCACCTGTTCATAGCCCATCTGAAATCAGCCCATCTATCTACCTCATCCCCATACTGTATTTATTTATTTTGCTCCTTTTGCTCCACAGTACTTGCACATCCATCTTTTGCACATCTACCATTCCAGGGTTTAATTGCCATATTGTAATGACTTCACCACCATGGCCTATTTATTACCTTCACTCCCTAATTTGCACTCACTGTATATAGACTTTGCTTTCTTTTTTCTACTGTATTATTAACTTTTATTGATGTTTTGTTCATTCCATGTGTAACTCTGTGTTGTTGTTTGTGTCGAACTGCTATGCTTTATCTTGGCCAGGTCGCAGTTCTAAATGAGAACTTGTTCTCAACTAGCCTACCTGGTTAAATACAGGTGAAATAAAATAAATAAAAAACTGACCCCGGAACTAACCCTGTATGCAGCTGTCGTGTCTTTGTCGGATTAAGTGATAAGACATGCTAATCTATACAATCATTTCTCTGTAATTCATATAACCTGATTTACCTAATCATGTGAATGTAATTAACTAAAAAGCTGGGGCACCACAAAGTAATTTTTATCTTCTGAATTAATTCTTAAAGACCTAGCAATCTTTTACATCAATAGCAGTCAATATTTAATCGTAATCTCGTTTAGTCTAATCTGAAAGTTGTAAATTCTTGCTTATCTTCACGAACCCTGGCTAACAAGTTAAATCAGCAATATAAAATTTGGTTTCATAATTTATTTACTAAATACCTAAATAATCACACAGAATTACATCTACACAGAATGGATCATATATTGATTACAAATGATGCCAAAGAAAAAGTCCCTGGTGGACGGAGCCGACATGACGGCTGGTTACACAAAGGAAAGGGGGTTGGGTTTGAATGAAAGAGCGGGAAGACAGAGGGACAAAAAGTTTTTGTGACCCTATTGGGCCGTGGGCAGCTATGCTATCGTAGGCAGCTATGCTATCGTAGGCAGCTATGCTATCGTAGGCAGCTATGCTATCGTAGACAGCTATGCTATCGTAGGCAGCTATACTATCGTAGGCAGCTATGCTATTGTAGGCAGCTATGCTATCGTAGGCAGCTATGCTATCGTAGGCAGCTATACTATCGTAGGCAGCTATGCTATCGTAGGCAGCTATGCTATCGTAAATACAGTATCTTATGCATTCCAAATAACTGCCCATTTGAAAAAGGAGAATGTAATAAATATTTACTCTGAGCTGCGCTTCGATAATTGTTCGTAGATGGGAGGCCGGGTGGTCTAGCATGGATCTCTGGTCCTCTGAAGAATGTCTAGTGGTGAACTGGAGCGTGGTAAAATGGATACTCTGTCCGTCCTCTCTTAGCCCACGTTTAGCGGAGAGGGTATCACTTCTTTAGTGAATAAGAGTTCAATGTTCATACCAAGTTGCCATACTCAAGTTAACATACTTCAGCTCATATTCTAGTCGAAATTCATCCTTCCGGCGTGTAGGTCGTCACCTTCACATTGAAATTCGATGCCAATTGCGTTAGGTTCTTGCTGATGTTGGCTTAGTTCTGTAGGTGGTCTTTGTCCTTTCAACATGGGGATGGTAAGTCCTCACGTCCTTGGAACAGGAAGTTACATTTTTGAAAACAGGCTTTTATAGGATTGGGAGAGAGAGCAGTGTTTCATAGTTTACAACCCATGTCTGTTCACTTGGGCGGGGCCTCTCAGTGAGCAGAGTGGTGTTCTGATGACAAACCGTTGACTCATTAAGAAGCTAAAATTACATTACATCTTTTTACAAATAGTTTCATATTTAAACATTTAAATTGCACAACAATTCCATGTAAATCTGATCTGAATGTGTAGATTTTCCAAGATACAGTTTATATCCTATCATCAAATAATCATGGTTCAGACGCCAACGGACATCATATTCATTAAGTACCAAAGCATATTTTCAACTGGTCGGATTACCAACATATGGTTCCATTTTCCATCTTTTGATCTCACCAGATTCTCTCTCAATATTAACAAAGGGGTTTTTCAATAGTCACATCGGTAGAGTAGAGAGAGGAAAAAGGGGAAAGGTATAAAGGGTCATAAATCTCTGCCCTCAGGCCAACATCATGACATAGTTACTAACTTCTTCTTCTTATTATTATTTATTTTTCTTGTGCGTTTCTGTTCTACCTTATTTTATTATTCTACCGATATTGATTACGGCATTTTTGGGAAAGAGCCAACAAGAAAGGCATTTTGCTGTACTAGTGCACTTGACAATGAAACTTGAAACCATAACTTTTCATTAGAATTTAGCTAGCCAGTTAAGAGTTAGCTAGCTCAAACAGCTAGCTAGCAAGCTGACATCAGCTAGCTACTAGCTGGAGATGTAGACAGTCAACAAAGCACAAAAGAGATTTTGTCCTCCACAAAGAAATGCATACTGATGTATCCAGTAATAGTAACGTTAGTCTAAATATTGACGTTCAGTTTTGATGACAAAACAACAGAAATCAGTCGGTTTTGTGAATAATGAGCCATCTATTCAATGAATGACGGAGTGGAGTTTGCCTATAAAAAAGAAAAAAATGATTTAAAGGTGCAACATTTTTTGCACCAAATTTGAGAGAAATAAGCTTTTTGTGTGTGTGTGTGTGTGTGTGTGCGTGCGTGCGTGTGTGATGTGTTAAGGAGCTGTTAAGAAGCCTTTTAGTCCCAGACTTGGTGCTCCGGTATTGGTTACAGCAGAGAGAAAACTCTGTGGGTGGCTGGAGTCATTTGACAATTTTTAGGGCCTTCCTCTATCATCGCCTGGTAGAGGTCCTTGATGGCAGGGATCTCGGGGCCCCCGGTGAGGTACTGGGCCATATGTATGGCTTTGTGAACATTCAGCACAGCATCGTGTTCCAGGTCACACTGCCTGTCCCTGTTCCCGAGCAGTCTGCCAATGCAGGTAATCTGCCTGCCCTAGCCTCCCACTATCAACAGCCATGCATGCACACACACATCTCACCACCCACACCTCCCCATGGTTCCTCCCTGCCTAGCCACAGGGCTGAGCAAACACAAAGCCTTTTATCTAGAAGAGAGGAGTGGGGTGTGGGGTGTGGGGGGAGGGGGGGGGGATGTGAGAGGGAAGAGGGATGGTGAAGAAAGCAATTTAAATGGTAATCTAGAGACAAGCACCTCTACCTTGGTGGGGTTTGATCGGTTGAAGGTCCTCTCTGCGTCGTGTGTATGTCTCAAATGGCATGCTATTCCCTATAGAGTGCACCACTTCTGAACTACTGCTGACCAGGGGCCCTAGTCAAAAGTAGTGCACGATATCGGGAATAGGATGCCATTTGAGCTGCAAGCTCTCTCTGTCAGTCCTCTCTCTGTCTCACATTTCTTTTTTATTAATAAAAACATTCAAAACTGAAATGTCTTGAGTCAATAAGTATTCAAGCCCATTGTATAGTAATTTAAAAAATAATTTTTGGAGTAAAAATGTGCATTACAAAATCGCATAATAAGTTACATGGACTAATTAATTATTCAATAATAGTGGTTAGATTATTTTTGAATGACTTACCCATCTCTGTACCCCACACACAATTATCTAGAAAGTTCCTCAATCGAGTAGTGAATTTCAAGCACAGATTCAACCACAAAGACCCAGGAAGTTTCTCAATGACTTGCAAAGATGGACAGATTGGACAGATTGAACAGATTGGACAGATGGACAGATTGGTAGATATGAAACAAATATATATATATATAGAGAGAGAGTTATTGATTACCCTTTTTAATGGTGTATCAATACACCCAGTCACTACAACAATAAAGTAATTAATTCTAACTCAGTTGCCGGAGAGGAAGGAAACTTCTCGTCCTGTTTGCAACAAGGCACTTAGTAAGCAATACTGCAAAACATGTGGCAAAGAAATTGTCCTAAATACAAAGTGTTATGTTTTGGGCAAATCCTACACAACACAACACTGTGTACCACCTTTCATTTTCAAGTATGGAGGTGGCTGCATCATGTTATGGGTAAGCTTGTCACCAGCAAATTCGTTTTTTTTAGGATAAAAAGAAGTGTAATACAGTTATACATAAGGACAGGCAAAATCCAATCAACATAAAGAGTTTGAATTATTTTAAGAACAAATGTTGTACAATCCAAATAGAGACTCGTCGGCAAAGGTGCCTCTACAAAGTATTGACTCAAGAATACTTAAGTAAATTCAGATATGTATTTTATTTTATTTTTTATATAAATTTGCAAATGTCTCAAAAGGTGTTTTTCCTTGGTCATTATGGGGTATTATTGGGTTGTTTTCAGAAATGTTTAGACTGTAAACACATCAAAATGTGGAATAAGTCATGAATACTTTCCCGAAGAGAGGATATATATAGATATATATAGATATATATAGAGAGGATAACATCTATAGATGTAATGTACCGTTAATATGACATATCAGGAAATACAACAGGTTCAGACCACAGATGTAAATAATATGATCGAGTGACTAACAGAATCCATCTGAAAAAAAAGAGCCATTAATGAAATAATCTGCAATTGGAAACATACATTTGCAAAAGGGATTTTCAATATCTGCCTGAACATTTTTCTGAACTAACAATAGATAACCTTCTTTGTGAGGTATTGCGAAATGTCCCTAGTCTTTGTATTGATGTTTTAATGTTACTCTTGACACCGTAGCGATAATTGTATGTGTGTGGTGTGTAGAGATGAGGTAGTCATTCAAAAACAATGTTATACAATATTACTAGACACATGGTTGTTGAGAAAAACACAAATTCATTAAACTATTGAATCAATGATGTTAGCGGTCATGCTATTAATTTATTAAGGTAAACTACTACTGTAGAAAGTTCTCACATCAGGGTGATGGTGCATTATTAAGACAGATGGTGTGTGCCTTTCCAGATCAAGTCCAATCAATTGATTTTACCACAGGTGGAGCCCAATCAAGTTGTAGAAACATCAAGGATGATCAATGGAAACAGGATGCGCCTGTGCTCAATCTATTTTGATAGCAAAGGGTCTGAGTACTTTAGTTTTTTATATTTAATACATTATCAAAAATATCTAAAAACCTGTTCCCGCTTTGTCATTATAGGGTACTGTGTGTAGATTGCTGAGGATTTTTAATCAATTTTAGGATAAGGTTGTAACGTAACAATTTGGAAAATTTCAATAGATCTGAATACTCTGAAGGCACTGTATAATATTGACTCTTCAGTTATCCAGTATATTATAGTCAATGTTTGATTATCATCATAAACCTGAGGTTGTTTGATAACTAAGCCATGCAGAAAATGAAGCCTTTTTCCCCCACATTGATAAAAGCTCTCTCGTTAGTGTTTCTCAGCAAAGCTGTAATCGTTATTCTTAGATGTATTTTTTTTGGTTGACATGGTCAAATATCTCAAATCGATTGGGAATTAGTATTTTTGCACAAAGAAACTAGTGGCCATGAGTAACTTGAGCAAAAAGAATAGCGGGCGCTGTCTCACTTAAACACTCATATCCACCACTTCGTTTGACCTTGAGACTTAACTTTGTATCTAGATGTCGTTCCTCATGCTGAACAAATTTGCCTACAAGGATCCATAAGGTCCGTCAGGATAGATTTTCCACCATCTTGGGAAGACTACTCTCCAAATGCGGTATGTAAGCCCATGGTACATCTCTTAACTTAGTTTGAGGAAAGCTAAGGGATTGGTTTAGACAGCGTTTTCCCAACTCTGGTCTTTGAGTATCTCTAACAATACATATTTTTGGACAATGTCACAAACCGGCTCAAAGTCCGTAACAAAGAGACAACGTGGAGATAAGGAATAACAAAAATATATTTATTTAATGAAGTAACCAATATACAATATACAATGGTGTGTGTAGTCAGTAGTCTAAGTGGTTGCGTGTGTAGATGTGATGATGAGGACCATTCAAAGTTAAAGCAAGCAGCCAAAACAGAATCCAACAACCAAAATCAAACTGCATGGAAAGAGTCTCCTCCATGAATGAGGGGTGTTTTCATCCCGGGACACACCCAGGCGTCACATTTTCCTGACAACCCTCACGGCTCCGGCCACCGACATCCTATTAAGGAAAACAAGAGCAAAGAGAAAGAATTCGGCAGACAGAGTAGGAGGGTCGTCACACCCACCCCATAAAACCGGGGACCAATAAGGACCCGGGAGCACCACACCAATCACACAAAAACAGAATACTGCCCTGGTACCCTTATCCCACTGCCCCAGCCAACCTAGTCCTCCCCAGACCTAAGTAACCTTTGCGCACGGAAAGCAACCTTTAAGATCAAAGAAGAAAATGAGAATAGAAGGGAACAGAGAACAGACAGGAGCGACAGAACAGGATAATAACACATACAAAATAAAGTGGTCAGTAAACGTGGACATTCAGAAACAGGGCGCATGAGAGAGTGCCACAATAAGAACTACACCAGACCCGACATACAACTCGAAGTATATGAGCGCTAAGCGCTTCTTTTTCCACGACCAAGTACTTACACTAATAACAGTTCAACTTATTGGACAAGAAACAGGCCTCGACACCAGACACATTTGATTACAGCAAGACTGCACCTGCCCCCGCATGACTCGCATCCACCTGCAAGGTAAATGACAAATCCATGTGAGGAGTAGCGGAGTTGAGGTACTCAACCTCTGCGTCCTCAAAAGCCTGTAGACAGAGAGGAGACCAGACGTAAACCGCCTTAACGGCTTTTCAGGAAATATGTCAACAGTAGAGAAGTTCCTACAGAAACTACAGTAATAACAATACCCCACAATGACACCACAATACCCCACAATGACACCACAATACCCCACAATGACACCACAATACCCCACAATGACATCACCCCACAATGACACAATGACACAATACCCCACAATGACACCACAATACCCCACAATGACACAATGACACAATACCCCACAATGACACCACAATACCCCACAATGACACCACAATACCCCACAATGACACCACAATACCCCACAATGACACCACAATACCCCACAATGACACCACAATACCCCACAATGACACCACAATACCCCACAATGACACCA
>NW_027008926.1:0-27500 GCF_036934945.1 Oncorhynchus masou masou
CTGAGGAATAAGTTAATTAGAGCAGCTTTCTGGTGTGTATCTGAAGGTCCACATTTAAATGTGTATTAAATGCTGGGTATTTGTGGCCTTCACCAAGCCAATTATAGAGTGTTTCACAAATGGTACCATATTCCCCAAAGGGATCTATTCAAAGTAAGTGCACTACGTAGTGGATAGGGTGTACTTTGGGACGCATTCAATAACTGCTTTAAATAAATTAGTTATTTTATTCCCTCTTTGTCTCTCACTTTTTCCTAAATTTTTCAGCGCATTACCCATCTTTAAGTCCCTCTCTCTTACCTCTCTCATCCCTCTCTCTGTCCATCTTTACCCCTCTCTCTGTCCATCTTTACTTCCCTCTCTTACCTCTCTCATCCTCTCTCTGTCCATCTTTACACCCCTCTCTCTGTCCATCTTTACACCCCTCTCTCTGTCCATCTTTACATCCCTCTCTCTGTCCATCTTTACATCCCTCTCTCTGTCCATCTTTACATCCCTCTCTGTCCATCTTTACATCCCTCTCTTGTCCATCTCTCATCCCTCTCTCTGTCCATCTTTACATCCCTCTCTTACCTCTCTCATCCCTCTCTCTGTCCATCTTTACACCCCTCTCTCTGTCCATCTTTACACCCCTCTCTCTGTCCATCTTTACATCCCTCTCTCTGTCCATCTTTACATCCCTCTCTCTGTCCATCTTTACATCCCTCTCTCTGTCCATCTTTACATCCCTCTCTCTGTCCATCTTTACATCCCTCTCTCTGTCCATCTTTACATCCCTCTCTCTGTCCATCTTTACATCCCTCTCTCTGTCCATCTTTACATCCCTCTCTCTGTCCATCTTTACATCCCTCATTCCTCCCTCTCTCCTCCCTCTCTCCTCCCTCATCCATCCTCCCTCTCTCCTCCTCTCTCCCTCCTCTTCCTCTTTCCTCCCTCTCTCCTCCCTCTCTCCTCCCTCTCTCCTCCCTCTCTCCTCCCTCTCTCCTCCCTCTCTCCTCCCTCTCTCCTCCCTCTCTCCTCCCTCTCTCCTCCCTCTCTCTTCCCTCTCTCTTCCCTCTCCTCCTGCTCTCCACCTTCTCTCTTTCATTTCTCCTCCCTTTCTCTAGCTTCTCTCCTCCCTCTTTAACCTCAATCCTTCCTCTCTCCTCCCTCTCTCCTCCCTCTCTCCTCCCTCTCTCCTCCCTCTCTCCTCCCTCTCTCCTCCCTCTCTCTTCCCCTCTCTTCCCCTCTCCTCCTGCTCTCCACCTTCTCTCTTTCATTTCTCCTCCCTTTCTCTAGCTTCTCTCCTCCCTCTTTAACCTCAATCCTTCCTCTCTCCTTCCTCTCTCCTCCCTCTTCATACCCTCTCTCTACTATTATTTCCTCCCCTCTCTCATCCCTCTCTCCTCCCTCTCTCCTCCCTCTCTCCTCCCTCTCTCCTCCCTCTCTCTTCCCTCTCTCTTCCCTCTCCTCCTGCTCTCCACCTTCTCTCTTTCATTTCTCCTCCCTTTCTCTAGCTTCTCTCCTCCCTCTTTAACCTCAATCCTTCCTCTCTCCTTCCTCTCTCCTCCCTCTTCATACCCTCTCTCTACTATTATTTCCTCCCCCTCTCTCATCCCTCTCCTCCTCTCTCCTCTCTCTACCCTCTCCTCTCTTCCCCTCTCTCCCTCCCCTGCCCCCTCTTTCCCTCCCCTCTCTCCTCCCTCTCTCTTCCCTCTCTCCTCCCTCCCCCCTTCCCTGCTTCTCCCTCCCTCTCTCATCCCTCTCTCCTCCTCTCTCCTCCCTCTCTCCCTCCCTCTCTCCTCCCTGCTCTCCCTCCTCTCCCTCCCTCTCCTCCCTCCCTCTCTCCTCCCCTCTCTCTTCCCTCTCTCCCTCTCTCTCCTCCTCTCTGCCCCTGCTTCTCCCTCTCTCCTCTCCTCGCTCCTGTCCCCTCTCCTCCCTCTCCTCCCTCCCCCTCCCCTCCCTCTCTCTCCTCCCTCTCTCTTCCCTCTCCTCCTGCTCTCCACCTTCTCTCTTTCATTTCTCCTCCCTTTCTCTAGCTTCTCTCCTCCCTCTTCTCCCTCTCCCTCTACTCCCTCTCCTCCCCTCTCTCATCCCTCTCCTTTCCTCTCTCTACCCTTCTTTTTCTACCCTCTCTCTTCCCTCTATGATGCTTATCTATTCCTCCCCTTTATCCCTCCTTCCCTCCATCCTCTTGTTATCTACCCTTCTCTCTCTGTGCCTCCCAGATCCTCCTTCTCTCCCCCCCACATTTTTGTTCTATAGCATCATCAGCCAGGTCCCATTCTCTCTCTCTCTTTCATCTCTTCTTTCCCTATGCCTCCTCTCCTCCCTCTCTGCCCCTGCTTCTCCCTCTCCTCCCCTCTCCTCCCTCTCTGCCCCTGCTTCTCCCTCTTCTCCCTCTCCTCCATCTCTGCCCCTGCTTCTCCCTCTCCTCTTCTCTCTGCCCCTGCTTCTCCCTTTCCTCCCTCTCTGCCCCTGCTTCTCCCTCTTCTCCCTCTCCTCCTCTCTACCCCTGCTTTCTCTCTCTCCTCCTTCTCCTCCTCTCCTCCCTGTCCTGCCAAGCCCCCTCCTCCTCCATCTCCTCAGATTCTATTCCCTCCTCCCTCCTCCCTCTCACAGACTTCCCCTCACCCAATGCTTCTCCCTCTCCTCCCTCTCTAACCCTGCTTCTCTCTCTCCTTCCTCTCCTTCCTCTCTAACCCTGCTTCTCTCTGTCATCACTCTTTCCCTCTCCTCCCTCTCTAACCCTGCTTCTCTCTCTCCTCCCTCTCCTTTCTCTCTAACCCTGATTTCTCTCTGTCATTCCTCTTCTCTCTCCTCCCTCTCTATCCCTGCTTCTCTGATTTTCTCCCTCTCTGATTCCCTCTTCTCCTCTCTAACCCTGCTTCTCTCTGTCATCCCTCTTTCCCTCTCCTCCTCTCTAACCCTGCTTCTCTCTCTCCTCCCGCTTCATACTGATTATCCCTCATCTATCCCTGCTTCTCTCTCTCCTCATCTCCTCCCTGTCCTGCCTACCCCATCTTCTCCCTAGACTCCTCCTCCCACGCCCCCGCCCCTAGACATACTAGACCTGATTATAGATAGACCCTGCTTCTCTACTTAGACATCTGTGATTGGGACATAGTAGAGATGATTATAGATCTTTAACTAAACCCTGCTCTCCTCTCCTAGACGGTATGTGTGTAGTAATGTGTAGTAATCTGCTCCAAAGCCACTATAGTACAACGTCACTAATGCATCTCTTCAATTTGGGATTCTCCTGCGGTTAGACATACACTTAATCATACTTAAACATACTGATTTAGATAGACATACTGCTATTCCACTATAGCATATATCCCACCATATCCCTCTTTGACTGACTGGCTGACTGGCATACTGATTATAGGGCTGACTGACATACTGACTGACTGGCTGACTGATTATGACTGATTATAGGGCTGACTGACTGACTGACTGGCTGACTGGCTGACTGGCTGACTGAGGGACATACTGACTGACTGACTGATTATAGACATACTGATTATAGATAGGGACTGACTGACTGATTATAGCTGACTGACTATGACTGACTGACATGACTGACTGGCTGACTGGCTAACTGGCTGACTGACTGACTGACACTGTATCTACTATCTCTGATTATATAGATAGACCAGGATGATATAGACATACTGATTATGTTCTGTTATGAGGACATACTGATTATAGACAACTGATTATAAAGCATACTGACTATAGGTCAGGCATTCCTCATTATTATCCATTCATGTTATTGTATTATAATATACTGCTTTTCATTATAGACATACAGAACAATGTTATTTTATCCTAGTGATGGACAAGACAAAGAAATGTACAATCCAAATTCAATCCTATTGATGGACATACTGATTATAGAAACATACAATAGACCAATTTCAATAGACTATTTATGGACACTAAGAAATGTACAATCCAAATTTCAATACTGATTTATGGACACACTAAGAAATGTACAATCCAAATGCAATCCTATTGATGGACACACGAAGAAATGTACAATCCAAATTCAATCCTATTGATGGACAAACAAAGAAATGTACAATCCAAATTCAATCCTATTTATGGACACACTAAGAAATGTACAATCCAAATGCAATCCTATTGATGGACACACGAAGAAATGTACAATCCAAATTCAATCCTATTGATGGACAAACAAAGAAATGATTACAATAGACAAATTCAATCCTATTTATGGACACACTAAGAAATGATTACAATCCAAATGCAATCCTATGATTATAGATGGACACATTATAGAAATGTACAATCCAACTGACTATTCAATCCTGATTGATGGACACACTAAGAAACTGATTAGGGAGCATACTGATTTAGAGATTAGATTTCAGATGATAGCTATTTTCCATCATTATAGACATACTGACTATAGACATACTGATTATAGATAGACATACTGACTATAGACATACTGATAGATATAGACATACTGATTATAGACATACTGATTATAGATAGACATACTGACTATAGACATACTGATTATAGATATACTGACTATAGACATACTGATTATATAGACATACTGATTATAGACATACTGATTATAGACATACTGATTATAGACATACTGATTATAGACACACTGATTATAGACATACTGATTATAGACATACTGATTATATAGACATACTGATTATAGACATACTGATTATAGACATACTGATTATAGACATACTGATTATAGATAGACATACTGATTATAGACTATAGACATACTGATTATAGACATACTGATTATAGATAGACATACTGATTATAGACATACTGATTTATAGACATACTGATTATAGACATACTGATTTATAGACATACTGACTATAGACATACTGATTATATAGACATACTGATTATAGACATACTGATTATAGACATACTGATTATAGATAGACATACTGATTATAGATAGACATACTGATTATAGACATACTGATTGATGACTATAGACATACTGATTATAGACATACTGATTATAGACATACTGATTATAGATAGACATACTGATTATATAGACATACTGATTATAGACATACTGATTATAGATAGACATACACTGATTATAGACATACTGATTATAGACATACTGATTATGTCTATAGACATACTGATTATAGACATACTGACTATAGACATACTGATTATAGACATACTGATTATAGATAGACATACTATAGACATACTTATAGATAGACATACTGCCTATAGACATACTGATTATAGATAGACATACTGATTATAGACATACTGATTATAGAGACATACTGATTATAGACATACTGATTATAGACATACTGACTGATTTAGATAGACATACTGACTATAGACATACTGATTATAGATAGACATACTGATTATAGACATACTGATTATAGATAGACATACTGACTGACTATAGACATACTGATTATAGACATACTGATTATAGACATACTGATTATAGATAGACATACTGATTATAGACATACTGATTATAGACATACTGATTATAGACAGACTGATTATAGACATACTGATTATAGACATACTGTCTATAGACATACTGATTATAGACATACTGACTATAGACATACTGATTATAGACATACTGATTATAGACATACTGATTATAGACATACTGATTATAGATAGACATACTGACTATAGACATACTGATTATAGACATACTGATTATAGACATACTGATTATAGACATACTGATTATAGACATACTGATTATAGATAGACATACTGACTATAGACATACTGATTATAGACATACTGATTATAGACATACTGATTATAGATAGATACTGATTATAGACATACTGATTATAGACATACTGATTATAGACATACTGATTATTATAGACATACTGATTATAGACATACTGATTATAGACATACTGATTATAGACATACTGATTATTATAGATAGACATACTGATTATAGACATACTGACTATAGACATACTGATTATAGACATACTGACTATAGACATACTGATTATAGACATACTGATTATAGACATACTGATTATAGACATACTGATTATAGACATACTGATTATAGACATACTGATTATAGACATACTGATTATAGATAGACATACTGATTATAGACATACTGATTATAGACATACTGATTATAGACATACTGATTATAGATAGACATACTGATTATAGACATACTGATTATAGACATACTGATTATAGACACTGATTTATAGACATACTGATTATAGACATACTGATTATATAGACATACTGATTATAGACATACTGATTATAGACATACTGATTATAGACATACTGATTATAGACATACTGATTATAGACATACTGACTATAGACATACTGATTATAGATAGACATACTGATTATAGACATACTGATTATAGACATACTGACTATAGACATACTGATTATAGACATACTGACTATAGACATACTGATTATAGACATACTGATTATAGACATACTGATTATAGATTATAGACATACTGATTATAGACATACTGATTATAGATAGACATACTGATTATAGACATACTGATTATAGACATACATACTGATTATAGATAGACATACTGATTATAGACATACTGATTATAGACATACTGATTATAGACATACTGATTATAGACATACTGATTATAGACATACTGATTATAGACATACTGATTATAGATAGACATACTGATTATAGACATACATACATACTGATTATTATGATTATAGATAGACATACTGATTATAGACATATGATTATAGACATACTGATTATAGACATACTGGTTATAGACATACTGATTTAGATAGACATACTGATTATAGACATACTGATTATAGATAGACATAGACATACTGATTATAGATAGACATACTGATTATAGACATACTGATTATAGACATACTGATTATAGACATACTGATTATAGACATACTGATTATAGACATACTGTCTATAGACATACTGATTATAGACATACTGATTATAGACATACTGATTATAGACATACTGATTATAGACATACTGACTATAGACATACTGATTATAGATAGACATACTGATTATAGACATATTATGACATACTGACTATAGACATACTGATTATAGACATACTGATTATAGACATACTGATATAGACATACTGACTATAGACATACTGATTATAGACATACTGATTATAGACATACTGATATAGACATACTGATTATAGATAGACATACTGATTATAGACATACTGATTTAGACATACTGATAGACATACTGACTATAGACATACTGATTATAGACATACTGATTATAGACATACTGATTATAGACATACTGACTATAGACATACTGATTATAGACATACTGATTATAGACATACTGATTATAGACATATATAGACATACTGATTATAGACATACTGATTATAGACATACTGATTATAGACATACTGATTATAGACATACTGATTATAGACATACTGATTATAGACATACTGATTATAGACATACTGATTATAGACATACTGATTATAGACATACTGATTATAGATAGACATACTGATTATAGACATACTGATTATAGACATACTGATTATAGACATACTGTGATTATATAGACATACTGATTATAGACATACTGATTCTATAGACATACTGATTATAGACATATACATGATTATAGACATACTGATTTATAGACATACTGACTATAGACATACTGATTATAGATAGACATACTGATTATAGATACTGACATACTGATTATAGACATACTGATTATAGACATACTGATTATAGACATACTGATTATACTGATTATAGACATATGATTATAGACATACTGACTATAGACATACTGATTATAGACATACTGATTATAGACATACTGATTATAGACATACTGATTATAGACATACTGATTATAGATAGACATACTGACTATAGACATACTGATTATAGACATACTGATTATAGACATACTGATTATAGACATACTGATTATAGACATACTGATTATAGACATACTGATTATAGACATACTGATTATAGACATACTGATTATAGACATACTGATTATAGACATACTGATTATAGACATACTGACTATAGACATACTGATTATAGACATACTGATTATAGACATACTGATTATAGACATACTGATTATAGACATACTGATTATAGACACTGATTATAGACATACTGATTATAGACACTGATTATAGACATACTGATTATAGACATACTGATTATAGACATACTGATTATAGACATACTGATTATAGACATACTGATTATAGACACTGATTATAGACATACTGATTATAGACATACTGTCTATAGACATACTGATTATAGACATACTGTCTATAGACATACTGATTATAGACATACTGACTATAGACATACTGATTAGACATACTGATTATAGATAGACATACTGATTATAGACATACTGATTATAGACATACTGACTATAGACATACTGATTATAGATAGACATACTGACTATAGACATACTGATTATAGACATACTGATTATAGACATACTGATTATAGACATACTGATTATAGACATACTGATTATAGACATACTGATTATAGATAGACATACTGACTATAGACATACTGATTATAGACATACTGATTATAGATAGACATACTGACTATAGACATACTGATTATAGACATACTGACATACTGATTATAGATAGACATACTGATATAGACATACTGACTATAGACATACTGATTATAGACATACTGATTATAGACATACTGATTATAGACATACTCATGGCTTTTTAACTCTCTATCACAAGTTTTCAAGGGACTACAGGCTTGCTACATCTGGCACGTTGAAGCTGCTAACAATATGTCCACCGCAGTCAAACATTACAATGTCAATATAAAACACAGCAGAAAATTAAGTCTAAGAAGAGTAGTGGAGATAGAGAACATCAGGTGCTTTGTTAGTCCGTTGAGACGCTGTTCCTGAGACGAAACTAACACACACACACACACACACACACACACACACACACACACACACACACACACACACACACACACACACACACACACACACACACACACACACACACACAACACAAATTGTGACAAGCACACACACACACACACACCGGTGTCAGACCTCAGTGACAGAGAGAGCTGTGGAGGCAACACGAACCGTCTCTCATCAACATAGGAGAGGAGGGTGGATGATAGTGTGTGTATGTGTGTGCTTGTCACAGTGCGTGTGAACTTGTGGGCTTTTTTTATTGCCTGTGTGTTTTCAGTGTGTGTGTTAACTAAACACCTATCTCCCCAGACATCCAACCTGTATGTCTGAGTCTGTTTTGTGTTAACTGAAACCGAGGAACAGACTTCAAACTACTGCTGGCCCTGTGATACACACACACACACACACACACACACACACACACACACACACACACACACACACACACACACACACACACACACACACACACACACACACACACACACACACACACACACACACACACACACACACACACACACACACACACACACAGAGAGACATCCTAGTCTATATCCTGTTTCCGTAGTGGGACAGCTTGATGTACCAGTACACCCCTTGGACAGGACTCTAGTCTATAACAATGATGTTATTGGTTGTTTTCAACCGTCTGCTTATTTGAAGACTCAGGTAACGTTCAGACCATGTTCAAATTAACAGCTCTGTCTTCAATTTAATCCAGTCTTCATATATTTCAGAGGTTCCCGTATTTTCCAGGTAATCCCGGTTGGAAATTACCACAATTCCTGCCTATTCTCTCCTGATTCTTCCAACCAGGAAATCCTGGGAATTTTGTGCAAGTTACCTTAATTTTACAACCCTGACAAGCAAAAAAATTACAAAAGAAAAACAACAATCCATTGTGTCCCATATTTAAATATAAAACCATTTCCTCCAAGTATGAGAAGTAAAACAAACCTCAAAAGAAGCTACTATAGCAACCTACATCTGCTCCACCAGGACTAAGAGTTAAAGAAGTAAACAACCTACATCTGCTCCACCAGGACTAAGAGTTAAAGAAGTAAACAACCTACATCTGCTCCACCAGGACTAAGAGTAATAAAAGCAAACAACGTACATCTGCTCCACCAGGACTAAGAGTTATATAAGTAAACAACCTACATCTGCTCCACCAGGACTAAGAGTTATAGAAGTAAACAACCTACCTCTGCTCCACCAGGACTAAGAGTTAAAGAAGTAAACAACCTACATCTGCTCCAACAGCACTAAGAGTTATAGAAGTAAACAACCTTCATCTGCTCCACCAGGACTAAGAGATAAAGAAGTAAACAACCTTCATCTGCTCCACCAGGACTAAGAGTTATAGAAGTAAACAAACTAAATCTGCTCCACCAGGACTAAGAGTTATAGAAGTAAACAAGCTAAATCTGCTCCACCAGGACTAAGAGTTATAGAAGTAAACAACCTTCATCTGCTCCACCAGGACTAAGAGTTATAGAAGTAAACAACCTACATCTGCTCCACCAGGACTAAGAGTTAAAGAAGTAAATGACCTACATCTGCTCCACCAGGACTAAGAGTTAAAGAAGTAAACAACCTACATCTGCTCCACCAGGACAAAGAGTTATAGAAGTAAACAACCTTCATCTGCTCCACCAGGACTAAGAGTTATAGAAGTAAACAAACTAAATCTGCTCCACCAGGACTAAGAGTTATAGAAGTAAACAACCTTCATCTGCTCCACCAGGACTAAGAGTTATAGAAGTAAACAAACTAAATCTGCTCCACCAGGACTAAGAGTTATAGAAGTAAACAACCTTCATCTGCTCCACCAGCACTAAGAGTTATAGAAGTAAACAAACTAAATCTGCTCCACCAGGACTAAGAGTTATAAGAAGTAAAACAACCTTCATCTGCTCCACCAGGACTAAGAGTTATAGAAGTAAACAACCTACATCTGCTCCACCAGGACTAAGAGTTATAGAAGTAAACAAACTAAATCTGCTCCACCAGGACAAAGAGTTATAGAAGTAAACAACCTTCATCTGCTCCACCAGCACTAAGAGTTATAGAAGTAAACAAACTAAATCTGCTCCAGGACTAAGAGTTATAGAAGTAAACAACCTTCATCTGCTCCACCAGGACTAAGAGTTATAGAAGTAAACAACCTACATCTGCTCCACCAGGACTAAGAGTTATAGAAGTAAACAAACTAAATCTGCTCCACCAGGACAAAGAGTTATAGAAGTAAACAACCTACATCTGCTCCACCAGGACTAAGAGTTATAGAAGTAAACAACCTTCATCTGCTCCACCAGGACTAAGAGTTATAGAAGTAAACAACCTACACCTGCTCCACCAGGACTAAGAGTTATAGAAATGAACAGGATCTGGTTTGATTAATAGTGTTTACTCAGGAAAGCAGCTAAACCAGCCGTCCCTGACCACAGAGTCACTCTCATTACGGTCTAGAAGGCTCCGCTAAGGGACCTATGACCATTCATCACATGCCTGGGACATAAAATGGGCCAGCAGGTAAGCACTGGGTGGGTGGGGGTTACATGTGAGTGTGTTGGGGGGAGAGAGGGGGGGGTGTACATGTGAGTGTGTTGGGGGAGAGAGGGGGTACATGTGAGTGTGTTGGGGTATGGTTGATTGTTTGTGTGTTTGTTCGGGGGAGAGAGGGTGTGTGTGTGCGTGTGAGTGTGTTGGGTAATGGGTAATTTAGTTTGACACTGTGTTATACTGTAGTTCAGTTTACAGGATGTGACACTGTGTTATAATGTTGTTCAGCAGGTAACACTGTGTTATACTGTAGTTCAGGAGGTACCACTGTGTTATACTGTAGTTCAGTTTACAGGAGGTAACACTGTGTTATACTGTAGTTCAGGAGGTAACACTGTGTTATACTGCAGTTCAGTTTACAGGAGGTGACACTGTGTTATACTGTTGTTCAGATTGCAGGAGGTACCACTGTGTAATAAAGTAGTTCAGTTTACAGGAGGTAACACTGTGTAATACAGTAATTCAGTTTATAGGAGGTAACACTGTGTTATACTGTCGTTCAGTTTACAGGAGGTAACACTGTGTTATACTGTCATTCAGTTTACAGGAGGTAACACTGTGTTATACTGTAGTTCAGTTTACAGGAGGTAACACTGTGTTATAATGTAGTTCAGTTTACAGGAGGTAACACTGTGTAATACAGTAATTCAGTTTATAGGAGGTAACACTGTGTTATACTGTAGTTCAGTTTACAGGAGGTAACACTGTGTTATACAGTAGTTCAGTTCATAGGACTGGGAGATCAAGTACATATGATTTCATTATTGTTTTAGCTTTCTAGAATCTTCACAGTTTAGGATTAGGTATTCTAGAATTCATATAATCTATAGATTAATGTATTCTAGAATTGATTTAATCTATAGATTCATACATTCTAGAATACATATAATCTATAGATTCACGTATTCTAGAATTCATATAGTCAATAGATTCAGGTATTCTAGAATTCAAATCGTCTATAGATTCAGGTATTCTAGAATTCGTATAGTCTAGAGATTCAGGCATTCTAGAATTGAAAGATATGTAGTTTCAGGAATTCTGAATTCATATAATCTATAGATGCAGGCATTCTGGAATTCATATAGTCCATAGATTAATGTATTGTAGAATTAATGTAATCTATAGATTCAGGCATTCTAGAATGCATAGTCTATTGATTCAGGCATTCTATAATTGATATATAAAGGTATTCTAGAATTCATATAATCTACAGATTCAGGTATTCTAGAATTCATATAATTTATTGATTCAGTTATTCTAGATTTCATATAATCTAGATATTCAGGCATTCTAGATTTCATATAATCTATAGATTCAAGTTTTCTAGAATCCATATAATCTAGAGATTCAGGCATTCTAGAATTGAAATACAGTGCCTTGCGAAAGTATTCGGCCCCCTTTGAACTTTGCGACCTTTTGCCACATTTCAGGCTTCAAACATAAAGATATAAAAACAGTATTTTTTTGTGAAGAATCAACAACAAGTGGGACACAATCATGAAGTGGAACGACATTTATTGGATATTTCAAACTTTTTTAACAAATCAAAAACTGAAAAATTGGGGGTGCAAAATTATTCAGCCCCTTTACTTTCAGTGCAGCAAACTCTCTCCAGAAGTTCAGTGAGGATCTCTGAATGATCCAATGTTGACCTAAATGACTAATGATGATAAATACAATCCACCTGTGTCAGGACCCGGTTACGAACCTGGGTCTCCGGAGTGATAAACAATCACTTAACCAACTGAGCCATGAATAGTCAGCAGAACCCAGAAGATGAGGCAGACACAGCAGTACTTAAGACGGTGTATTTAATAAAGTAAAAAAGGAGAAGTCCTTCAATACAAAAATGGTAAATCCAAAAGGTGGTAGGAATAGCACAAAAAAACCTTAAAAGATACTCAAAAACAAAAACAGAATTCCACAAGAGCATCCACCGGAATCGACAAGAATACACAGAACACTAGGGCTGGGTGCTAACATACAAACACAGAGCACAGAACTGAGGGAAACTAAGGGTTTAAATACAATCAGGGAAAACGAGGCACAGGTGCAAATAATAATGGGGAACAAGGGAAAAAACATAAGGTCAAAAAGCACAATGGGGGCATCTAGTGACCAAAACCCGAACAACCCCTGGCCAAATCCTGACAGAATCCCCCTAGGAACGGCTCCTGACGTTCCTACCAGCTCTCTCAGGGTGGAGGGCCCTGAACTGACGAATGAGGTCAGGGTCCAGGATGTCTTTGGCAGGAACCCAGGAGCGCTCCCGGGACCGTAGCCTTCCCAGTCCACCAGATACTGCCAGGACCGCTGCACCCGGCGGGAATCCAGTATCCGATGGACGGTATAAGCCGGCTGGCCTCCAATGACACGAGGCGGAGGGGAGGTCTGTCTGCCGGGACAAGGGGGAGAAAAACAACAGGTTTTAACAATGAAATGTGAAATGTGGGATTAATCTTAAGGGATCTGGGTAAGTGTAGGCGATAAGAAACTGGGTTAACTCTCCTGGCAACCTTGAAGGACCGATGTATTTTTGGGACAGCTTGCGAGACTCCACCCGTAGAGGTAAGTCTCTTGTGGAGAGCCAGACTCTCTGGCCGGGGCGCAGGGTAGGCCGGGACGGCGACGTCTGTTGGCTTGTTGTTGGTACCTCGGTGAGGAACGCATAAGATTAAGACGGGTCTTCCTCCACATAAGCCGACAGCGTCTGACGAACTTCAAGGCTGAAGGCACTCTGACTTCTGCCTCCTGGTCCGGGAACAATGGAGGAGCATAGCCAAACTGACACTCGTGCGGGGACATACCAGTGGAGGAGGAGCGCAAGGTGTTGTGCGCGTATTCGGCCCAAACAATAAAGGATGACCATGTGGACGGGTTGTCACGAGTCATACATCGGAGGGTGGTTTCCAGCTCTTGATTCATCCTCTCTGTTTGGCCGTTGGACTCCGGATGGTACCCTGAAGATAGACTGGCAGAAGCCCCCATGAGTTGGCAGAAGGCCTTCCAAAACCTTGAGGCGAACTGGGGACCTCTGTCAGAAACCATATCTTGAGGAATGCCGAAGACTCGGAACACATGATGAAGTCCAGTAATAAAGTCCAATGAGATATGGGACCAGGGTCTGTGGGGAACAGGTAAAGGGTGAAGGAGTCCTTGAGGGCGGAGGTGAGAAGATTTGCCCTGGCAGCACACGGGACAGGCATTGACGAAAGTGGCAACGTCTTCTCTTATGGTAGGCCACCAGAACTTACGCTGGATGAACTCCAAGGTGCGACCTACGCCTGGATGACAGGTGAGGCGAGAGGAGTGCCCCCACAGAAGGACCTGAGTCCTCACTGCCTTGGGGACAAACAACCGATTGGCAGGACCTCCTTTCGGGTCCGGTTCGCTAGCTTGAGCACGTCTCACGGTATCCTCAACTTGCCACGAGATCGGAGCCACAATCTTAGCAGCAGGAAGGACAGGCATGTCCGTGTCATCTCGAATGGCAGGAGCGTAGACTCGGGACAGGGCATCCGGTTTGAGATTCTTCGACCCGGGCCGATAGGTGAGGATAAACTGGAATCGATTGAAGAAAAGAGACCATCTAGCTTGTCTAGAGTTCAACCGCTTCGCCTGCTGGATATACTCCAGATTTTTGTGGTCCGTAAGCACTTGAAACGGGTGAGAAGCCCCCTCGAGCCAGTGTCTCCATTCTTTCAATGCCATCTTAACCGCTAGGAGTTCACGATCCCCACATCGTTGTTCCTCTCAGTCAGGGTAAGCCGGTGTGAGAAGAAAGCGCACGGATGAAGATTCTTGTCTTCACCCCTCTGAGACAGGACAGCTCCAACACCAACCTCTGATGCGTCTACCTCCACCACAAATGGTTCATCCGTAGTCGGTAGTATCAGGATGGGAGCAGAGAGAACGCGCTGCTTGAGTCCTTGGAAGGCCGTCTCAGCTTCTCTTCCCCACAAAAACCTTGCATTGCCACCCTTGGTTAAAGCTGAGAGAGGGGCTGCCACCAAGCTGAAATTCTTGATGAACAAAATCTACAATGGAATGGTTCAAAAATAAACATATCCAGGTGTTAGAATGGCCAAGTCAAAGTCCAGACCTGAATTCAATCGAGAATCTGTGGAAAGAACTGAAAACTGCTGTTCACAAATGCTCTCCATCCAACATCACTGAGCTCGAGCTGTTTTGCAAGGAGGAATGGGAAAAAATGTCAGTCTCTCGATGTGCAAAACTGATAGAGACATACCCCAAGCGACTTACAGCTGTAATCACAGCAAAAGGTGGCGCTACAAAGTATTAACTTAAGGGGGCTGAATAATTTTGCACGCCCAATTTTTCAGTTTTTGATTTGTTAAAAATGTTTGAAATATCCAATAAATGTCATTCCACTTCATGATTGTGTCCCACTTGTTGTTGATTCTTCACAAAATAATACAGTTTTATATCTTTATGTTTGAAGCCTGAAATGTGGCATAAGGTCACAAAGTTCAAGGGGGCCGAATACTTTCGCAAGGCACTGTATATATAGTTTCAGGAATTCTAGAATTCATATAATCTATAGATGCAGGCATTCTGGAATTCATATAGTCCATAGATTATTGTTTTGTAGAATTAATGTAATCTATTGATTTAGGCATTCTATAATGAATATATTCTATTGATTCAGGCATTCTAGAATTGATATATAAAGTTTCAGGTATTCTAGAATTCATATAATCTATAGATTCAGGTATTCTAGAATTCCTATAATCTATAGATTCAGGAATTCTAGAATTCAAATTGTCTATAGATTCAGGTATTCTAGAGTTCATTTAGTCTGTAGATTCAGGTATTCTAGTAATCATATACTCTATAGATTTAGAATTCATATATATATATATAAATATATATATATATATATATATATATATATAGTTTCAAGTATTCTAGAGCTCATATAGTCTGTAGATTCAGGTATTCTAGAGTTCATTTAGTCTGTAGATTCAGGTATTCTAGAAATCATATACTCTATAGATTTAGGCATTCTAGAATTCATATATATATATAAATATATATATATATATATATATATATAGTTTCAAGTATTCTAGAATGTATATAGTCTATAGATTCAGGCATTCTAAAATTGTCACGTCTTATCAAGGTGGGTGGAATCAGGCGCAGAGAGCAGATAGTGATATGACAGTTTATTCTCCGGCGAACAAAAAACACGGTCAACCCAACACACACAGGGTGAACAATCCAACACACACAGGGTGAACAACCCAACACACACAGGGTGAACAACCCAACACACACAGGGTGAACAACCCAACACACACAGGGTGAACAACCCAACACACACAGGGTGAACAACCCAACACACACAGGGTGAACAACCCAACACACACAGGGTGAACAACCCAACACACACAGGGTGAACAACCCAACACACACAGGGTGAACAACCCAACACACACAGGGTGAACAACCCAACACACACAGGGTGAACAACCCAACACACACAGGGTGAACAACCCAACACACACAGGGTGAACAATCCAACACACACAGGGTGAACAATCCAACACACACAGGGTGAACAATCCAACACACACAGGGTGAACAATCCAACACAGGATAAAGACAGACCGGAGAATATGAACACAAGATACATCGACTGACATGAATACACATAACAATCCCACACAAAACAAGGGCGGGACAACCTACTACATATACAGACGCTAATTAACTAAACAACACACAGGTGAAACCAATCAGACAAAACCAACAGACACACAAAAAGGGATCGGTAGTGGCTAGTAGGACGGTGACGACGACCGCCGAGCACCGCCTGAACAGGCAGGAGAGCCAACCTCGGCGGAAGTCGTGACAGTAATTCATATAGTATATCGTTTCAGGCCTTCTAGAATTCATATAGTATATAGATTCAGTCATTCTACAATTCATATAGTATATAGATTCAGTCATTCTAGAATTCATATAATCTATATATATATCTGGCATTCAAGAATTCATATAATCTATATCAGCAATTCTGGAATCCTTGCTGTCTATAGTTTGAGGACTTCTGGAATCTTTTGTCTTCTGTGTAGTAGACATTGAATAAGTGTTACTGTTGTCTTCTGTGTTGTAGACATTGAATAAGTGTTACTGTTGTCTTCTGTGTTGTAGACATTGAATAAGTGTTACTGTTGTCTTCTGTGTTGTAGACATTGAATAAGTGTTACTGTTGTCTTCTGTGTTGTAGACATTGAATAAGTGTTACTGTTGTCTTCTGTGTTGTAGACATTGAATAAGTGTTACTGTTGTCTTCTGTGTTGTAGACATTGAATAAGTGTTACTGTTGTCTTCTGTGTTGTAGACATTGAATAAGTGTTACTGTTGTCTTCTGTGTTGTAGACATTGAATAAGTGTTACTGTTGTCTTCTGTGTTGTAGACATTGAATAAGTGTTACTGTTGTCTTCTGTGTTGTAGACATTGAATAAGTGTTACTGTTGTCTTCTGTGTTGTAGACATTGAATAAGTGTTACTGTTGTCTTCTGTGTTGTAGGCATTGAATAAGTGTTACTGTTGTCTTCTGTGTTGTAGACATTGAATAAGTGTTACTGTTGTCTTCTGTGTTGTAGACATTGAATAAGTGTTACTGTTGTCTTCTGTGTTGTAGACATTGAATAAGTGTTACTGTTGTCTTCTGTGTTGTAGACATTGAATAAGTGTTACTGTTGTCTTCTGTGTTGTAGACATTGAATAAGTGTTACTGTTGTCTTCTGTGGTGTAGACATTGAATAAGTGTAACGTTCTTGTTCTTGAACCTGGGTGCTGTTTGTCTGCTACCTCCAGTGTTCTTCAGTATTCTGTTCGTGTTTTGTACTGTTCCCATCTTGTCTTTGCTCCTCTGCTATCCCCATCACCTCTCTCTCTCTCTGTACAACTGAGACCTGTGCCAGCATGTACATACCTCTTTCCCCCTGAGACTACTACGGAAGGAAAAAGACATGTCTCCTGCTCTCTCTACAGCATCAGTTTATGCTACTTCTGTGCCTAGGGTAGTCCCTAGATGTGTGTGTGTGTGTTTCCGGTACGATAGCTCTGCATTGAAGGTAGTCCCTATATGTGTGTGTGTGAGTGTGTTCCTGTACGATACCTCTGTGTTGAGGGTAGTCCCTCTCCCTCAGCAACTTTATTGTCCCTCTTCATCTGTTTAACAGGCCCACACAGAGGGAGCAGGATAATTTATGAATGTGTGTGTATATTTGCAAAAGTGTGTGTGCGTGTGTGTATATTTGCAAGAGTGTGTGTGCTTGTGTGTATGTTTGCCAGAGTATGTGCGTGTGTGTGCACGTGTGTGTGCCCGCGTGTGTGTGTGTGTGTGTGTGTGTGTGTGTGTGTGTGTGTGTGTGTGTGTGTGTGTGTGTGTGTGTGTGTGTGTGTGTGTGTGTGTGTGTGTGTGTGTGTGTGTGTGTGTGTGTGTGTGTGTGTGTGTGTGAAACATGCATCACCAGGGCATGAGTTCACCAAACTCCAGATGTTAGACAGTTAGAAGGATAAAGGGAGAAATGATGAACTGGCTCTGAGGGTTGGAATGTAGCCTACTTCCAAGACGACACACACACACACATATCTACCTCCATGGCAGCATGCGAGGTACATGTTATGGAAGCTGTGGGCCTAGAGGGTCAACTTGCGCTGTTATAGCCATGATGACATGCCGTGTGTGAGGTAGTCTAGAGGACCTAAGTGTGTGAGGTAGTGTTAGGGGGAAGAGAAGACCTAAGGGTGTGAGGTAGTGTTAGGGGAATAGAGGGTGTGAGGTAGTGTTAGGGGAACAGAGGGTGTGAGGTAGTGTTAGGGGAATAGAGGATGTGTGTGTGTGTGTGTGTGTGTGTGTGTGTGTGTGTGTGTGTGTGTGTGTGTGTGTGTGTGTGTGTGTGTGAAACATGCATCACCAGGGCATGAGTTCACCAAACTCCAGATGTTAGACAGTTAGAAGGATAAAGGGAGAAATGATGAACTGGCTCTGAGGGTTGGAATGTAGCCTACTTCCAAGACGACACACACACACACATATCTACCTCCATGGCAGCATGCGAGGTACATGTTATGGAAGCTGTGGGCCTAGAGGGTCAACTTGCGCTGTTATAGCCATGATGACATGCCGTGTGTGAGGTAGTCTAGAGGACCTAAGTGTGTGAGGTAGTGTTAGGGGGAAGAGAAGACCTAAGGGTGTGAGGTAGTGTTAGGGGAATAGAGGGTGTGAGGTAGTGTTAGGGGAACAGAGGGTGTGAGGTAGTGTTAGGGGAATAGAGGATCTAAAGGTGTGAGGTAGTGTTATGGAATAGAGGGTGTGAGGTAGTGTTAGGGAGAATATAGGGTGTGAGGTAGTGTTAGGTGAATAGAGGGTGTGAGGTAGTGTTAGGGGAAATAGAGGGTGTGTGGTAGGGTTAGGGGAAATAGAGGGACTGAGGTAGTGTTAGGGGAAGTAGAGGGTGTGAGGTATTGTTAGGGGAAATAGAGGGTGTGAGGTAGTGTTAGGGGAAATAGAGGGTGTGAGGTAGTGTTAGGGGAAATAGAGGGTGTGAGGTAGAGTTAGGGGAATAGAGGATCTAAGTGTACGAGGTAGTGTTAGGGGAATAGAGGACCTAAGTGTGTGAGGTAGTGTTAGGGGAATAGAGGACCTAAGTGTGTGAGGTAGTGTTAGGGGGAATGGAGTGTGTGAGGTAGTGTTAGGGGAATAGAGGATCTAAGTGTGTGAGGTAGTGTTAGGGGAATAGAGGACCTAAGTGTGTGAGGTAGTGTTAGGGGAATAGAGGACCTAAGTGTGTGAGGTAGTGTTAGGGGAATAGAGGACCTAAGTGTGTGAGGTAGTGTTAGGGGAATAGAGTGTGTGAGATAGTGTTAGGGGAATAGAGGACCTAAGTGTGTGAGTTAGTGTTAGGGGAAATAGAGGGTGTGAGGTAGAGTTAGGGGAATAGAGGACCTAAGTGTGTGAGGTAGTGTTAGGGGAATAGAGGACCTAAGTGTGTGAGGTAGTGTTAGGGGAATAGATTACCTAAGTGTGTGAGGTGGTGTTAGGGGAAATATAGGGTGTGAGGTAGAGTTAGGGAGAATAGAGGGTGTGAGGTAGTGTTAGGTGAATAGAGGGTGTGAGGTAGTGTTAGGGAGAATAGAGGGTGTGAGGTAGTGTTAGGTGAATAGAGGGTGTGAGATAGTGTTAGGGAATAGAGGACCTAAGTGTGTGAGGTAGTGTTAGGGGAATAGATTACCTAAGTGTGTGAGGTGGTGTTAGGGGAATAGAGTGTGTGAGGTAGAGTTAGGGGAATAGAGGACCTAAGTGTGTGAGTTAGTGTTAGGGGAAATAGAGGGTGTGAGGTAGAGTTAGGGGAATAGAGGACCTAAGTGTGTGAGGTAGTGTTAGGGGAATAGAGGACCTAAGTGTGTGAGGTAGTGTTAGGGGAATAGATTACCTAAGTGTGTGAGGTGGTGTTAGGGGGAATGGAGTGTGTGAGGTAGTGTTAGGGGATTAGAGGACCTAAGTGTGTGAGGTAGTTTTAAGGGGAAATAGAGGGTGTGGGGTAGTGTTAGGGGAATAGAGGACCTAAGTGTGTGAGGCAGTGTTTGCGGCATAGAACACCTAAGTGTCTTGTCCTTCTAGGCGCACTTTGGGAAAGTGTACATCACTGGTACTAAATGCATTACGGCTTCCTCCAGATATCTACATGTTGGTGTTGAAGCCTGGGGAGAGACCACTGTCACGGCCCAGAGTTACGAGGGTCAGAGAATCAAAGGCTCAGGAACTTATTAAGGTATACATTCAGTAACTAAGACTTCTATATAACCCAAAGTAGTTTCTCTCCCAACATGTCTGCTGCTGTCTCCAGTCTTTTCTCTCTGATTGTGAGCCACAGCAGACTAATCAACTGTTGGGGCAGATTGTCCAGCCAATCATACACTTGATTGACTAATGAACCTCAACTGGGCTCTATTAGACTCCTAACTAGGAAGGTGCTGAATGGAGCTGGGAAGGGATGGAAGGACCTGGGAAGGGATGGAAGGACCTGGGAAGGGATGGAAGGAGCTGGGAAGGGATGGAAGGACCTGGGAAGGGATGGAAGGACCTGGGAAGGGATGGAAGGACCTGGGAAGGGATGGAAGGACCTGGGAAGGGATGGAAGGACCTGGGAAGGGATGGAAGGAGCTGGGAAGGGATGGAAGGACCTGGGAAGGATGGAAGGACCTGGGAAGGGATGGAAGGAGCTGGGAAGGGATGGAAGGACCTGGGAAGGGATGGAAGGACCTGGGAAGGGATGGAAGGACCTGGGAAGGGATGGAAGGACCTGGGAAGGGATGGAAGGAGCTGGGAAGGGATGGAAGGACCTGGGAAGGGATGGAAGGACCTGGGAAGGGATGGAAGGAGCTGGGAAGGGATGGAAGGACCTGGGAAGGGATGGAAGGACCTGGGAAGGGATGGAAGGACCTGGGAAGGGATGGAAGGACCTGGGAAGGGATGGAAGGAGCTGGGAAGGGATGGAAGGACCTGGGAAGGGATGGAAGGAGCTGGGAAGGGATGGAAGGACCTGGGAAGGGATGGAAGGAGCTGGGAAGGGATGGAAGGACCTGGGAAGGATGGAAGGACCTGGGAAGGGATGGAAGGACCTGGGAAGGGATGGAAGGACCTGGGAAGGGATGGAAGGAGCTGGGAAGGGATGGAAGGACCTGGGAAGGGATGGAAGGAGCTGGGAAGGGATGGAAGGACCTGGGAAGGGATGGAAGGAGCTGGGAAGGGATGGAAGGAGCTGGGAAGGGATGGAAGGACCTGGGAAGGGATGGAAGGAGCTGGGAAGGGATGGAAGGACCTGGGAAGGGATGGAAGGAGCTGGGAAGGGATGGAAGGAGCTGGGAAGGGATGGAAGGACCTGGGAAGGGATGGAAGGACCTGGGAAGGGGATGGAAGGACCTGGGAAGGGATGGAAGGACCTGGGAAGGGATGGAAGGACCTGGGAAGGGATGGAAGGACCTGGGAAGGGATGGAAGGACCTGGGAAGGGATGGAAGGAACAGGGAAGGGATGGAAGGAGCTGGGAAGGGATGGAAGGAGCTGGGAAGGGATGGAAGGACCTGGGAAGGGATGGAAGGACCTGGGAAGGGATGGAAGGACCTGGGAAGGGATGGAAGGAGCTGGGAAGGGATGGAAGGACCTGGGAAGGGATGGAAGGACCTGGGAAGGGATGGAAGGAGCTGGGAAGGGATGGAAGGAGCTGGGAAGGGATGGAAGGACCTGGGAAGGGGATGGAAGGAGCTGGGAAGGGACGGAAGGACCTGGGAAGGGATGGAAGGAGCTGGGAAGGGATGGAAGGAGCTGGGAAGTAATGGAAGGAGCTGGGAAGGGATGGAAGGAGCTGGAACGGGGTCTGCAAGGGGGTGGTGAGGGACTGGAAGTGTGTGGTGAGTGGCTGGAAGTGTGTGGTGAGGGGCTGGAAGTGTGTGGTGAGGGACTGGAAGTGTGTGGTGAGGGGCTGGAAGTGTGTGGTGAGGGGCTGGAAGTGTGTGGTGAGGGGCTGGAAGTGTGTGGTGAGGGACTGGAAGTGTGTGGTGAGGGGCTGGAAGTGTGTGGTGAGGGACTGGAAGGGTGTGGTGAGGGGCTGGAAGTGTGTGGTGAGGGACTGGAAGGGTGTGATGAGGGACTGGAATGGTGTGGTGAGGGGCTGGACGTGTGTGATGAGGGACTGGAAGGGTGTGAGGAGGGACTGGAAGGGTGTGATGAGGGACTGGAAGGGTGTGGTGAGGGACTGGAAGGGTGTGATGAGGGACTGGAAGTGTGTGGTGAGGGGCTGGAAGTGTGTGGTGAGGGAAGTGTGTGGTGAGGGAAGTGTGTGGTGAGGGAAGTGTGTGGTGAGGGGCTGGAAGTGTGTGGTGAGGGGCTGGAAGTGTGTGGTGAGGGACTGGAAGTGTGTGGTGAGGGCCTGGAAGTGTGTGGTGAGGGGCTGGAAGGGCGTGGTGAGGGGCTGGACGTGTGTGATGAGGGACTGGAAGTGTGTGGTGAGGGCCTGGAAGTGTGTGATGAGGGACTGGAAGGGTGTGGTGAGGGACTGGAAGGGTGTGATGAGGGACTGGAAGGGTGTGGAGAGGGATTTGAAGGGTGTGGTGAGGAGCTGGAAGTGCGTGGTGAGGGGCTGGAAGTGTGTGGTGAGGGGCTGGAAGTGTGTGGTGAGGGAAGTGTGTGGTGAGGGACTGGAAGTGTGTGGTGAGGGGCTGGAAGGGCGTGGTAAGGGACTGAAGGTGCGTTGTGAGGGGCTGGAAGTGTGTGGTGAGGGAAGTGTGTGGTGAGGGGCTGAAGGTGCGTTGTGAGGGGGTTTGGTCTTTACAGCACCACAGTGCTTAAGTGCAGTGTCTCATCAGTGAAGGAGGGTAGAAGGTCATTGGCCGACTGGTGGATCAGGAATTTGACCTTGTGGGGATTCATTTAACAAAATGTCACCAGTTGGTTCAATGTTTGGTTGTTCACTATTCTTCTTTGGACTTCTGGTCCCCACAGGTATAGTTAAGCACACACACACTCACACACACACACACACACACACACACACACACACACACACACACACACACACACACACACACACACACACACACACACACACACACACACACACACACACACACACACACACACACACACACACACACACACACACACACACACACGCACACACACACACACACACACAATGATGCATTAGACGAGTGAAACAACCAGGTCTGATCAGGCCTTTCGTCTCTCAACAAGTCAGAACTCCCATTAAATGAGGTCCTTGTCAGTTGGACATGACATTATGTGCAGAGCTTGAAAAGACAGTGTGCCATCACATCTTATTTAAAGACTCGAGTACAAGGCCATTTTTCCACAGTCGTTTCTTCACATAACCATCTGCTAAGTGTGTGCTTGTGTGAGAGAGAGAAAGAAAAGAGAGAGAAATTCAGAGATGGAAAAAGACAGAGAGAGTTGAATTGAATCAGAGAAACTGTTTGCTTTGCCACACAACAGAAAGGTATTGTGTTAGTTCATCCACAGGCCCGTCTAATGAATAGACCCAGAGAGCACACCCCCCATATTTACATTACCAAGATGTTTATCACTCCTGACTCGGTTCATAACCAAACTCCAATCAAAATGATCCGAAAGAAAAACATGAATAACAGTGAGATGAGACGTTTAATAAATAATATGTCATGTCTTGTTATGTCTGTTCCTGTCCCTTCTCTTCACTCTGTCTCTCTCTGCTGGTCTTTTTAGGTTACCTTCTCTGTCTCTCATTCTTCAGCTGTTCTACATCTCCCCTAACTAGCTCATTCACTCCTTCCCACCTGTTCTCTCTTCCCCTCTGATTAGGTCTCTATTTCTCTCTCTGTTCCTGCTACTTTCAGTGTCTGATTCTTGTTTGTGTTTTTGATGCCAGAAGCAAGCTGTCGTCCCGTTTGCTTCCACCTTGTCCTATCCTGTCGGAGTCCGCCTGGCAGGTGCATCCTGCATTATACTAACGTTCTTTTTGTTCCATTGACTACGTTGGAAGAGGATTTATGCCATTCCTGTTTTCATTAAAGAACTCTGTTTTCTGTTAAAACCGCTTTTGGGTCTTCACTCAAGTACATAACAGAAGAATCAGACCAAGAATGGACCCAGCGGCTCCGGACCCTTTTCACTCCGCCGTCGAGATCCAGGGAGCGATGCTAGGCAGACACGAGGAGGAATTGTCTGCTGCTCGACATGCCGTTGAAACCCTGGCCGTCCAAGTCTCCGACCTCACAAGACAGGTTCACCAACTCCACCTCGATCCACCGCCCACTTCCAGGGTTTCCGAGTCTCCGGAGCCCAGGATCAACAACCCGCCGTGTTACTCTGGGGAGCCCACTGAGTGCCGCTCATTCCTCACTCAGTGTGATGTGGTGTTCTCTCTCCAGCCCAACACTTACTCCAGGAGCGCAGCCCGCATCGCCTACGTCATTTCTCTCCTTACCGGACGGCGCGTGAGTGGGGCACGGCAATCTGGGAGGCGAGGGCTGAGTGTATTAACCAGTATCAGGACTTTAAGGAGGAGATGATACGGGTTTTTGACCGTTCTGTTTTTGGGGAGGAGGCTTCCAGGGCCCTGTCTTCCCTATGTCAGGGGAATCGATCCATAACGGATTATTCTATTGAGTTTCGCACTCTCGCTGCCTCTAGTGACTGGAACGAGCCGGCTTTGCTCGCTCGTTTTCTGGAGGGTCTCTCGTCGAGGTTAAGGATGAGATCCTCTCCCGGGAGGTTCCTTCCAGTCTGGACTCCTTAATAGCTCTCGCTATTCGCATAGAGCGACGGTTTGATCTTCGTCGCCGAGCTCGTGGAAAGGAGCTCGCGTTCTCCGTTGCTCCCCTCTCCACATCACTGCCACCTGCCGCATCACTGCCACCCTCCTCCGCCGGCTCGGATGCTGAGCCTATGCAGCTGGGGGGTATCCGCATCTCGGCCAAGGAGAAGGAACGGAGAATCACCAATCGCCTCTGTCTCTACTGCGGCTCCGCTGGTCATTTTGTCACCTCATGTCCAGTAAAAGCCAGAGCTCATCAGTAGAGGAGGGCTACTGGTGAGCGCAACTACTCAGGCCTCCTTCTGGATCACGCACTACCTTTCCGGTCCATCTCCGCTGGCCCGGTTCATCTGCTTCCTGCAGTGCCTTGATAGACTCTGGGGCGGAGGGCTGTTTTATGGACGAGACCTGGGCTCGGGAACATGACATTCCTCTCAGACAGTTAGGGAGCCCACGGCCTTGTTCGCTTTAGATGGTAGTTCTCTCCCCAAGATTCAGCGTGAGACGCTGCCTTTAACCCTCACTGTCTCTGGTAATCATAGCGAAACCATTTCTTTTTTTAATTTTTCGTTCACCTTTTACACCTGTTGTTTTGGGTCATCCCTGGCTAGTGCGCCATAACCCTTCTATTAATTGGTCTAGTAATACTATCCTATCCTGGAATGTTTCTTGTCATGTGACCTGTTTAATGTCTGCTATCCCTCCTGTTTCCTCTGTCTCTTCTTCACATGAGGAGCCTGGCGATTTGACAGGGGTGCCGGAGGAGTATCACGATCTGCGCACGGTGTTCAGTCGTTCCAAGGCCACTTCTCTCCCTCCACACCGGTCGTATGACTGTAGTATTGATCTCCTTCCGGGAACTACCCCCCGGGGTAGATTATACTCTCTGTCGGCTCCCGAACGTAAGGCTCTCGAGGATTATTTGTCGGTTTCGCTCGACGCCGGTACCATAGTCTCCTCCTCCTCTCCCCGCCGGAGCGGGGTTTTTTTTGTTCAGAAGAAGGACGGGTCCCTGCGCCCATGCGTGGATTATCGAGGGCTGAATGACATAACAGTTAAGAATCGTTATCCGCTTCCTCTTATGTCTTCAGCCTTCGAGATCCTGCAGGGAGCCAGGTTTTCACTAAGTGGACCTTCGTAACGCCTACCATCTCGTGCGCATCAGGGGGGGGACGAGTGGAAGACGGCGTTTAACACTCCGTTAGGGCACTTTGAATACCGGGTTCTTCCTTTCGGCCTCGTTAACGCTCCAGCTGTCTTTCAGGCACTAGTTAACGACGTCCTGAGAGACATGCTGAACATTTTGTTTTCGTTTACATGGACGATATCCTGATTTTTTCACCGTCTCTCTCGATTCATGTTCAGCACGTGCGACGCGTCCTCCAGCGCCTTTTGGAGAACTGTCTTTATGTGAAGGCTGAGAAGTGCACTTTTCATGCCGCCTCTGTCCCTTTTCTCGGTTCCGTTATTTCCGCTGAGGGCATTAAGATGGATCCCGCTAAGGTCCAGGCTGTCATTGATTGGCCCGTTCCTAA
>NW_027008926.1:32500-35000 GCF_036934945.1 Oncorhynchus masou masou
ATTCTGTTCCAGATGGTTTAATCAGCTAGTAGAATCCACTCCATTGACTGAACCTGGTGATTCTGTTCCAGGTGGTTTAATCAGCTAGTAGAATCCACTCCATTGACTGAACCTGATGAGTCTGTTCCAGATGGTTTAATCAGCTAGTAGAATCCACTCCATTGACTGAACCTGATGATTCTGTTCCAGATGGTTTAATCATCTAGTAGAATCCACTCCATTTACTGAACCTGGTGATTCTGTTCCAGGTGGTTTAATCAGCTAGTAGAATCCACTCCATTGACTGAACCTGATGATTCTGTTCCAGATGGTTTAATCAGCTAGTAGAATCCACTCCATTGACTGAACCTGGTGATTCTGTTCCAGGTGGTTTAATCAGCTAGTAGAATCCACTCCATTTACTGAACCTGATGATTCTGTTCCAGGTGGTTTAATCAGCTAGTAGAATCCACTCCATTGACTGAACCTGATTCTGTTCCAGATGGTTTAATCATCTAGTAGAATCCACTCCATTGACTGAACCTGATGATTCTGTTCCAGATGGTTTAATCAGCTAGTAGAATCCACTCCATTGACTGAACCTGATGAGTCTGTTCCAGGTGGTTTAATCAGCTAGTAGAATCCACTCCATTGACTGAACCTGATGATTCTGTTCCAGGTGGTTTAATCATCTAGTAGAATCCACTCCATTGACTGAACCTGATGATTCTGTTCCAGGTGGTTTAATCAGCTAGTAGAATCCACTCCATTGACTGAACCTGATGATTCTGTTCCAGGTGGTTTAATCAGCTAGTAGAATCCACTCCATTTACTGAACCTGGTGATTCTGTTCCAGGTGGTTTAATCAGCTAGTAGAATCCACTCCATTGACTGAACCTGATGATTCTGTTCCAGATGGTTTAATCAGCTAGTAGAATCCACTCCATTTACTGAACCTGATGATTCTGTTCCAGATGGTTTAATCAGCTAGTAGAATCCACTCCATTGACTGAACCTGATGATTCTGTTCCAGGTGGTTTAATCAGCTAGTAGAATCCACTCCAGTTACTGAACCTGATGATTCTGTTCCAGGTGGTTTAATCAGCTAGTAGAATCCACTCCATTGACTGAACCTGATGATTCTGTTCCAGGTGGTTTAATCAGCTAGTAGAATCCACTCCATTGTCTGAACCTGATGATTCTGCTCCAGATGGTTTAATCAGCTAGTAGAATCCACTCCATTGACTGAACCTGATGATTCTGTTCCAGATGGTTTAATCAGCTAGTAGAATCCACTCCATTGACTGAACCTGATGATTCTGTTCCAGATGGTTTAATCAGCTAGTAGAATCCACTCCATTTACTGAACCTGATGATTCTGTTCCAGGTGGTTTAATCATTTTGAAACACATCCTTTCAGTTAGATGTCATTGCGCTCGGCTGTCCAGCTTAATATCCATCTGTGGAAAATAAATTGAACAGTGTTGAGAGAATAGCAGGAAGGGCAAACACTAGCTAACAATAGGCCTAAAGCTATGCTTAATAGGTTTTGAATTCCCATCCTTCCATTCAAAACAACTGTGAGCTGTTCGAAGTCGCCCATAGGTACAGGTCTAGGATCAGCTTTACCCTCAACTAACTCCTAACCTTAACCATTAAGGGCTGGATGACAAACTGACTCGAGTTCAGTGTGTAAGGCCAACTTCATCCTACTCACAATATCAGGATGCATGCCTGCCATTCGAACCTTTGCTCGGCCGTATAAAGGGGTCTGACTCGAGTGTCAGCGTCCCAAAAGGCACCCTATTCCCTGAAACTCCATTTGCCCACTGGTTTAAGGCCTAGTGTACAACTCTTGGCCAGAACCAAAAGGGAACTGGTTAAAGGTTGTGCCTTATATGGTGAATAGAGTGCCACTTGGGGCGTATTGTTCCTCATGACTACGTCATGTAAAGAATCTTGTATCAAGAGTCTAGTCTTTAGACTGAAACATAATGGGAAAAGGGAGTCATGAAGTCCAGAAACATTCTGAAGGTTCTTCTATCGAAGGTCAACCTGAGTTCTACATTCTATTCCTATTCTGACGGACTGAAATGGAAACTCAGGCTTCAATGCACGGTTACCTTCCATCGAAGGTCAACCTGAGTTCTACATTCTATTCCTATTATAACGGACTAAAATGGAAGCTCAGGCTTCAATGCACGGTTACCTTCCATCGAAGGTCAACCTGAGTTCTACATTCTATTCCTATTATGACGGACTAAAATGGAACCTCAGGCTTCAACCTGATTCTGCAGGTGGTTACCTTCCATCGAAGGTCAACCTGAGTTCTACATTCTATTCCTATTATGACGGACTAAAATGGAACCTCAGGCTTCAATGCACGGTTACCTTCCATCGAAAGGTCAACATGAGTTCTACATTCTATTCCTATTATGACGGACTAAAGTGGAACCTCAGGCTTCAATGCACGGTTACCACGTCAATATTTTCCATTCCATCTGACGGTACTAAGAGTTCA
>NW_027008926.1:40000-42500 GCF_036934945.1 Oncorhynchus masou masou
GAGGGGGAACTAGGAGAGGGGGTAGATGGAGAATGAGAGAGGGTAACTAGGAGATGAGGTAGATGGAGAATGAGAGAGGGGGAACTAGGAGAGGGGTAGATGGAGAATGAGAGAGGGGGAACTAGGAGAGGGGGTAGATGGAGAATGAGAGGGGGAACTAGGAGAGGGGGTAGATGGAGAATGAGAGGTGGGGAACTAGGAGAGGGGGTAGATGGAGAATGAGAGAGGGGGAACTAGGAGAGGGGGTAGATGGAGAATGAGAGAGGGGGAACTAGGGGAGGGGGTAGATGGAGAATGAGAGAGGGTTAACTAGGAGAGGGGGTGGATGGAGTATGAGAGAGGGGGAACTAGGAGAGGGGGTAGATGGAGAATGACACTAGGAGAGATGGTATAGGGAGAATGAGAGAGGGGGAACTAGGAGAGTGGGTAGATGGAGAATGACAGATAGGGAACTAGGAGAAGGGGTAGATGGAGAATGAGAGAGGGGGAACTAGGAGAGGGGGTATATGGAGATTGAGAGAGGGGGTAGATGGAGCATGAGAGAGGGGGAAATAGGAGAGTGGTTAGAGGGTGATTGACAGATGGGGAACTAGGAGAGGGGGTAGAGGGAAAATGACACTAGGAGAGGGGGTAGATGGAGAATGAGAGAGGGGGAACTAGGAGAAGGGGTAGAGGGAGAATGAAAGAGGGGGACAAGGAGAAGGGTTAGATGGAGATCGTCAGATGGGGAACTAGAAAAGGGGGTATATGGAGATTGAGAGGGGATACTGGGAGAGTGGGTAGAGGGAGAATGACAGATGGGGGAATTAGGAGAGGGGGTAGAGGGAGATTGAGAGAGGGAGAAATAGAAGAGGGTGTAGAGGGATAACGAAAGGGGGAGACTAAGAGAGGGGGTAGATGGAGAATGAGAGAGGGGACATAGGAGAGGGGGTAGAGGGAGATTGACAGATAGGGACACTAGGAGAGGGGGTAGATGGAGAATGAGAGAGGGGGAACTAGGAGAGGGGTAGATGGAGAATGAGAGAGGGGGAACTAGGGGAGGGGGTAGATGGAGAATGAGAGAGGGGGAACTAGGAGAGGGGGTGGATGGAGTATGAGAGAGGGGGAACTAGGAGAGGGGGTAGATGGAGAATGACACTAGGAGAGAGGGTATAGGGAGAATGAGAGAGGGGGAACTAGGAGAGTGGGTAGATGGAGAATGACAGATAGGGAACTAGGAGAAGGGGTAGATGGAGAATGAGAGAGGGGGAACTAGGAGAGGGGGTATATGGAGATTGAGAGAGGGGGTAGATGGAGCATGAGAGAGGGGGAAATAGGAGAGTGGTTAGAGGGTGATTGACAGATGGGGAACTAGGAGAGTGGGTAGAGGGAAAATGACACTAGGAGAGGGGGTAGATGGAGAATGAGAGAGGGGGAACTAGGAGAAGGGGTAGAGGGAGAATGAAAGAGGGGGACAAGGAGAAGGGTTAGATGGAGATCGTCAGATGGGGAACTAGAAAAGGGGGTATATGGAGATTGAGAGGGGACACTGGGAGAGTGGGTAGAGGGAGAATGACAGATGGGGGAATTAGGAGAGGGGTAGAGGAAGATTGAGAGAGGGAGAAATAGAAGAGGGTGTAGAGGGATAACGAAAGGGGGAGACTAAGAGAGGGGGTAGATGGAGAATGAGAGAGGGGACATAGGAGAGGGGTAGAGGGAGATTGACAGATAGGGACACTAGGAGAGGGGGTAGAGTGAGAATGAGAGAGGGGGAACTAGGAGAAGGGGTAGAGGGAGAATGAGAGAGGGGGAACTAGGAGAGAGGGTAGATGGAGAATGACAGATGGGGAACTAGAAGAGGGGGTAGATGGAGAATGAGAAGGGGACACTGGGAGAGGGGGTAGAGGGGGAATGACAGATGGGGGAATTAGGAGAGGGGGTAGAGGGAGATTGATAGATGGGGAACTAGGAGAGGGGGTAGAGGGAGATTGGGAAAGGGGGAACTAGAAGAGGGGTATATGGAGAATGAGAGAGGAGACCGAGGGGGGGGGGGTTAGAGGGAGATTGACAGATAGGGACACAAGGAGAGGTGTTAGAGGGAGAATGAGTGAGGCGGGGACTGGGCGAGGGGGTAGAGGGAGATTGACAGATGGGGGAACTAGGAGAGGTGGTAGAGGGAGATTGGCAGATGGGGGCACTAGAAGAGGGGGTAGAGGGAGATTGACAGATGAGGAACTGGGAGAGGGGGTAGAGGGAGATTGACAGATGGGCGCACTAGCAGTGGGGGTAGAGGGAGAATGAGAGAGGCGGGGACTGGGCGAGGGGGTAGATTGAGAATTGTGGAGAGGGGGACACAGGGAGAGGAGGTAGAGGGAGAATGAGCAAGGGGAAAATAGGAGAGGTGGTAGATGGAGATTGAGAGAGGGGACACTAGGAGAGTGGGTACTAGTAGAGAGAGGGGGTAGAGGGAGAATGAGAGATGGGGTAGATGGAGATTGACAGAGGGGGACTAGGAGAGGGG
>NW_027008926.1:47500-64567 GCF_036934945.1 Oncorhynchus masou masou
TTAAATAGAGATTTTGAATAGAGATGTTAAATAGCAATGTTAAATAGAGATGTTGAATAGCCATGTTAAATAGTCATGTTAAATAGCCATGTTAAATAGCCATGTTAAATAGTCATGTTAAATAGCCATGTTAAATAGCCATGTTAAATAGCCATGTTAAATAGTCATGTTAAATAGCCATGTTAAATAGTCATGTTAAATAGTCATGTTAAATAGCCATGTTAAATAGTCATGTTAAATAGTCATGTTAAATAGCCATGTTAAATAGCCATGTTAAATAGCCATGTTGAATAGCCATGTTAAATAGAGATGTTAAATAGAGATGTTAAATAGAGATGTAGAATAGAGATATTGAATAGAGATGTTAAATAGTCATGTTGAATAGCCATGTTAAATAGCCATGTTAAATAGCCATGTTGAATAGTCATGTTAAATAGCCATGTTAAATAGAGATGTTGAATAGAGATGTTAAATAGTCATGTTAAATAGAGATGTTAAATAGAGATGTTAAATAGAGATGTTAAATAGCCATGTAGAATAGTCATGTTAAATAGAGATGTTGAATAGAGATGTTAAATAGCCATGTAGAACAGCCATGTTAAATAGCCATGTAGAATAGCCATGTTAAATAGCCATGTTAAATAGCCGTGTTAAATAGCCATGTAGAATAGCCATGTTAAATGGAGATGTTGAATAGAGATGCTGAATAGAGATGTTAAATAGCCATGTTGAATAGCCATGTTAAATAGAGATGTTAAATAGAGATGATAAATAGAGATGTTAAATAGAGATGATAAATAGAGATGTTAAATAGCCATGTTGAATAGCCATGTTAAATAGCCATGTTGAATAGCCATGTTAAATAGAGATGTTAAATAGAGATGATAAATAGAGATGTTAAATAGCCATGTAGAATAGAGATGTTGAATAGAGATGTTAAATAGTCATGTTAAATAGTCATGTTGAATAGCCATGTTAAATAGCCATGTTGAATAGTCATGTTAAATAGAGATGTTGAATAGAGATGTTAAATAGTCATGTTAAATAGAGATGTTAAATAGCCGTGTAGAATAGTCATGTTAAATAGAGATGTTGAATAGAGATGTTAAATAGCCATGTAGAATAGCCATGTTAAATAGCCATGTAGAATAGCCATGTTAAATAGCCATGTTAAATAGCCATGTTAAATAGCCGTGTTAAATAGCCATGTAGAATAGCCATGTTAAATAGAGATGTTGAATAGAGATGTTAAATAGCCATGTAGAATAGCCATGTTAAATAGCCATGTTAAATAGCCATGTTAAATAGCCGTGTTAAATAGCCATTTTAAATAGCCATTTTAAATAGTTATGGTAAATAGTTATGTTAGATATTCATGTTGAACAGTCATGTAGAATAGCCATGTTAAATAGAGATGTTGAATAGAGATGTTAAATAGCCATGTAGAATAGCCATGTTAAATAGCCATGTTAAATAGCCATGTTAAATAGCCGTGTTAAATAGCCATTTTAAATAGCCATTTTAAATAGTTATGGTAAATAGTTATGTTAAATATTCATGTTGAACAGTCATGTAGAATAGCCATGTTAAATAGAGATGTTGAATAGAGATGTTAAATAGCCATGTAGAATAGCCATGTTAAATAGCCATGTTAAATAGCCGTGTTAAATAGCCATTTTAAATAGTTATGGTAAATAGTTATGTTAAATAGCCATGTTAAATAGTCATGTTGAACAGCCATGTTAAATAGCCATGTTAAATAGTCATGTTAAATAGTCATGTTAAATAGCCATGTTAAATAGCCATGTTAAATAGCCATGTTAAATAGCCATGTTGAATAGCCATGTTAAATAGAGATGTTAAATAGAGATGTTAAATAGAGATGTAGAATAGAGATGTTGAATAGAGATGTTAAATAGTCATGTTGAATAGCCATGTTAAATAGCCATGTTAAATAGCCATGTTAAATAGCCATGTTGAATAGTCATGTTAAATAGCCATGTTAAATAGAGATGTTGAATAGAGATGTTAAATAGTCATGTTAAATAGAGATGTTAAATAGCCATGTAGAATAGTCATGTTAAATAGAGATGTTGTATAGAGATTTTAAATAGCCATGTAGAACAGCCATGTTAAATAGCCATGTAGAATAGCCATGTTAAATAGCCATGTTAAATAGCCGTGTTAAATAGCCATGTAGAATAGCCATGTTAAATGGAGATGTTGAATAGAGATGCTGAATAGAGATGTTAAATAGCCATGTTGAATAGCCATGTTAAATAGCCATGTTGAATAGCCATGTTAAATAGAGATGTTAAATAGAGATGATAAATAGAGATGTTAAATAGCCATGTAGAATAGAGATTTTGAATAGAGATGTTAAATAGTCATGTTAAATAGTCATGTTGAATAGCCATGTTAAATAGCCATGTTGAATAGTCATGTTAAATAGAGATGTTGAATAGAGATGTTAAATAGTCATGTTAAATAGAGATGTTAAATAGCCATGTAGAATAGTCATGTTAAATAGAGATGTTGAATAGAGATGTTAAATAGCCATGTAGAATAGCCATGTTAAATAGCCATGTAGAATAGCCATGTTAAATAGCCATGTTAAATAGCCGTGTTAAATAGCCATGTAGAATAGCCATGTTAAATAGTCATGTTGAATAGCCATGTTAAATAGCCATGTTGAATAGTCATGTTAAATAGAGATGTTGAATAGAGATGTTAAATAGTCATGTTAAATAGAGATGTTAAATAGCCATGTAGAATAGTCATGTTAAATAGAGATGTTGAATAGAGATGTTAAATAGCCATGTAGAATAGCCATGTTAAATAGCCATGTAGAATAGCCATGTTAAATAGCCATGTTAAATAGCCGTGTTAAATAGCCATGTAGAATAGCCATGTTAAATAGAGATGTTGAATAGAGATGTTAAATAGCCATGTAGAATAGCCATGTTAAATAGCCATGTTAAATAGCCATGTTAAATAGCCGTGTTAAATAGCCATTTTAAATAGCCATTTTAAATAGTTATGGTAAATAGTTATGTTAAATAGTCATGTTGAACAGCCATGTAGAATAGCCATGTTAAATAGAGATGTTGAATAGAGATGTTAAATAGCCATGTAGAATAGCCATGTTAAATAGCCGTGTTAAATAGCCGTGTTAAATAGCCATTTTAAATAGTTATGGTAAATAGTTATGTTAAATAGCCATGTTAAATAGTCATGTTGAACAGCCATGTTAAATAGCCATGTTAAATAGCCATGTTAGATAGTCATGTTGAATAGTCATGTTAAATAGTCATGTTAAATAGCCATGTTAAATAGCCGTGTTAAATAGCCATGTAGAATAGCCATGTTGAATAGCCATGTTAAATAGTCATGTTGAATAGTCATGTTGAATAGCCATGTTGAATAGCCATGTTAAATAGCCATGTTAAATAGCCATGTTAAATAGCCATGTTAAATAGCCATGTAGAATAGCCATGTTGAATAGCCATGTTGAATAGCCATGTTAAATAGCCATGTTAAATAGCCATGTTGACTAGCCATGTTGAATAGCCATGTTGAATAGCCATGTTAAATAGCCATGTTGAATAGCCATGTTAAATAGCCATGTTAAATAGCCATGTTGAATAGCCATGTTGAATAGTCATGTTAAATAGCCATGTTAAATAGCCATGTTGAATAGCCATGTTGAATAGTCATGTAGAATAAACATGTTGAATAATCATGTAGAATAAACATGTTGAATAGTCATGTAGAATAAACATGTTGAATAAACATGTTGAATAGCCATGTTGAATAGCCATGTAGAATAGTCATGTAGAATAAACATGTTGAATAAACATGTTGAATAGCCATGTTGAATAGCCATGTTGAATAGCCATGTTGAATAGCCATGTTAAATAGCCATGTTAAATAGCCATGTTAAATAGCCATGTTGAATAGCCATGTTAAATAGCCATGTTAAATAGCCATGTTAAATAAACATGTTGAATTGTAAGTATGGGAAGTAAGTAAGATAATTGTTTATGCCAGTGGAATTGGTCTGCACTTTAACAGACTATACACATATCCTGTGAACTCTTATCAAGAGTGGACTGTAATTGTATGGTTCTCAATACAACACTGACCTTCAGTTGAATCCACCTGGCTTCTGTCCAGAAAGCATGGACTAAATTAGAACACCATTTCCACTGATGATGGCCTGAACCCAAGCCTCAGGTTTGGATATTTTCATGATGTTTTTCCAACAGTGTGCGGGTCTCTATGTCTTCCCCTAACCCGGAAAAGGTTACCATGGCTATTTGTTGAAATGGATGTCTATGACGATGTGGAAGTGGCTCTTAGAGTATAATCAAATAGCCATGTTAAATGGAGATGTTTAATCATCCCTTATCACACGTGCTCTTAGAGTATAATCATCCCTTATCACACGTGCTCTTAGAGTATAATCATCCCTTATCACACATGCTCTTAGAGTATAATCATCCCTTATCACACGTGCTCTTCTCAGGAGTGGTGGACTCTAGTGTGACCTCTCTTTTCATCACCAACCCACACACCATAGGATGCTTTAAACCATCATGGTATTCTTGTACATTATAGTTGTATTGGGATTGTAGATTACAGTTGTATTGTGATTGTACATTACAGATGTATTGCGATTGTAGATTACAGTTGTATTGTGATTTTAGATTACAGTTGTATTGTGATTGTAGATTTAAACCATCATGGTATTCTTGTACATTACAGTTGTATTGTGATTGTAGATTACAGTTGTATTGTGATTGTAGATTACAGTTGTATTGTGATTGTAGATTACAGTTGTATTGCGACTGTAGATTACAGTTGTATTGCGATTGTAGATTTAAACCATCATGGTATTCTTGTACATTACAGTTGTATTGTGATTGTAGATTACAGTTGTATTGTGATTGTAGATTACAGTTGTATTGCGATTGTAGATTACAGTTGTATTGCGATTGTAGATTACAGTTGTATTGCGATTGTAGATTACAGTTGTATTGCGAATGTAGATTACAGTTGTATTGCGATTGTAGATTACAGTTGTATTGCGATTGTAGATTACAGTTGTATTGTGATTTTAGATTACAGTTGTATTGCGATTGTAGATTTAAACCATCATGGTATTCTTGTACATTACAGTTGTGATTGTAGATTACAGTTGTATTGTGATTGTAGATTACAGTTGTATTGCGATTGTAGATTACAGTTGTATTGTGATTTTAGATTACAGTTGTATTGCGATTGTAGATTTAAACCATCATGGTATTCTTGTACATTACAGTTGTATTGTGATTGTAGATTACAGTTGTATTGTGATTGTAGATTACAGTTGTATTGCGATTGTAGATTACAGTTGTATTGTGATTTTAGATTACAGTTGTATTGACGATTGTAGATTTAAACCATCATGGTATTCTTGTACATTACAGTTGTATTGTGATTGTAGATTACAGTTGTATTGTGATTGTAGATTACAGTTGTATTGCGATTGTAGATTACAGTTGTATTCCGATTGTAGATTACAGTTGTATTGTGATTTTAGATTACAGTTGTATTGCGATTGTAGATTTAAACCATCATGGTATTCTTGTACATTACAGTTGTATTGTGATTGTAGATTACAGTTGTATTGTGATTGTAGATTACAGTTGTATTGTGATTGTAGATTACAGTTGTATTGTGATTGTAGATTACAGTTGTATTGTGATTGTAGATTACAGTTGTATTGTGATTGTAGATTACAGTTGTATTGTGATTGTAAATTACAGTTGTATTGCGATTGTAGATTACAGTTATATTGCGATTGTAGATTACAGTTGTATTGCGATTGTAGATTACACTTGCATTGTGATTTTAGATTACAGTTGTATTGCAAATGTAGATTAAGGTTGTATTGTGATTGTAGATTACAATTGTATTGTGATTGTTTTCACGTTCTGACCATAGTTCTGTTATTTTATCTTTGTTTTAGTATGGTCAGGGCGTGAGTTGGGGTGGGCAGCCTATGTTTGTTTTTCTCCAGCATCACTGTGTAGTCTCTCCCATCCTATAGACTCAGTACATGGAGATAGTCTGGACCTCTTCACTATAAAAGCCATTCACTTTCACATTCAAATTCACACACACACACACACACACACACACACACACACACACTCCTCCCATTCTCCTTCCCTCCCATCCTCCCTGTCTGTCCCCCCCTTCCTCCTTTTTTCTCTCCCTCAGCCTCGTCTCAGGTCTGATATTGTGTGGTGAACTTGGCTAAAGTTTATTAAACGAGATGGCTGAAAGTGGCTCTAGGGCCAGAACCAGACACACAGACACACATGCTTGCTCGCTCGCCCGCACACACACACTCTCTCTCTCCCTCTTGTCGTCCCTGAAAGCATGTAAACACATCATACTGTATATGACCTCATATCCTGAAATAGAATGAATTTCACCCTGTGACCCCAGTAACGATGTAGGTCAAAGGTTAGGAGTGTCAGTTCTAACACCTCATTGGATAAGACATGCTCAGATTAAGCTATGGCCGAGGGGCCTCTGTTCTCGGAGAAATGGTGGAGCATTGGATGTCTTAACACCACACACACACACACACACAGACACACACACACACACACACACACACACACACACACACAGACACACACACACACACACACACACACACACACACACGCACACATACACACACACATGCGTATGCACACACACACACACACACACACACACACACACACACACACACACACACACACACACACACACGCACACGCACACATACACACACACATGCGTATGCAGACACACACACACACCACACACACACACACACAGACACACACACACACACGCACATTCACACACACGCACAAACACACGACACACACACACACACACACCACACCCGCACACATGCACGCAAAGACACACGCACGCATATACAGACACAAACACACACACAAGTGAAGCACATGTGAAAGCTTTGTGAAGGCCTGTAACTCCTCTGCCTCAAGCCGCCAAATTGTTAACTGTTTGGTGGTTCATACCGCTAACACACTTCAGGAGGGTGGTCTGGTGTGCCAGCGAGGCAGAGGTCCTGGGTTGAAACCTCGGTGTGAGCCGAATCAGAAGGAAGTGGTACTCACTAAGCCAACGCAGCGTGACGTCCTTTACACTCGGATACACATGCTTACGCGTGTACACACTTTCCTAAGAACGCATACGCATGCACGGACACACACACACACCCTTCCCTCGCTCCTTCCCCCCTTCATCACGCACCCCTCCAGCCAAGACAAGTCTATTCTAATTACACACCAACACCTCCTATTAGATTTCATCCTTTCTTTTGTTATTTCACCCAATGGCTTTGTTTTCTCTCTAGTCCTTCATCTGCTATAGCTGTGTGTTTATGAGAACAGAGCTGTGTGTGTATGAGAACAGAGCTGTTTCTGATAGCTGTGTGTTTATGAGAACAGAGCAGTTTCTGATAGCTGTGTGTTTATGAGAACAGAGCTGTGTGTTTATGAGAACAGAGCTGATTCTGATAGCTGTGTGTTTATGAGAACAGAGCTGTGTGTTTATGAGAACTGAGCTGTGTGTTTATGAGAACAGAGCTTTTTCTGATAGCTGTGTCTTTATGAGAACAGAGCTGTTTATGATAGCTGTGTGTTTATGAGAACAGAGATGTTTCTGATAGCTGTGTCTTTATGAGAACAGAGCTGTGTGTTTATGAGAACAGAGCTGTTTATGATAGCTGTGTCTTTATGAGAACAGAGCTGTTTATGATAGCTGTGTCTTTAAGAGAACAGAGCTGTTTCTGATAGCTGTGTCTTTATGAGAACAGAGCTGTGTGTTTATGAGAACATAGCTGTTTCTGATAGCTATGTCTTTATGAGAACAGAGCTGTGTGTTTATGAGAACAGAGCTGTGTGTTTATGAGAACAGAGCTGTTTCTGATAGCTGTGTCTTTATGAGAACAGAGCTGTTTATGATAGCTGTGTCTTTATGAGAACAGAGCTGTGTGTTTATGAGAACAGAGCTGTTTATGATAGCTGTGTCTTTATGAGAACAGAGCTGTGTGTTTATGAGAACAGAGCTGTTTCTGATAGCTGTGTCTTTATGAGAACAGAGCTGTTTATGATAGCTGTGTGTTTATGAGAACAGAGCTGTTTATGATAGCTGTGTGTTTATGAGAACAGAGCTGTTTCTGATAGCTGTGTCTTTATGAGAACAGAGCTGTTTATGATAGCTGTGTGTTTATGAGAACAGAGCTGTTTATGATAGCTGTGTGTTTATGAGAACAGAGATGTTTCTGATAGCTGTGTCTTTATGAGAACAGAGCTGTTTATGATAGCTGTGTATTTAAGAGAACAGAGCTGTTTCTGATAGCTGTGTCTTTATGAGAACAGAGCTGTGTGTTTATGAGAACATAGCTGTTTCTGATAGCTATGTCTTTATGAGAACAGAGCTGTGTGTTTATGAGAACAGAGCTGTGTGTTTATGAGAACAGAGCTGTTTCTGATAGCTGTGTCTTTATGAGAACAGAGCTGTTTATGATAGCTGTGTCTTTATGAGAACAGAGCTGTGTGTTTATGAGAACAGAGCTGTTTATGATAGCTGTGTCTTTATGAGAACAGAGCTGTTTCTGATAGCTGTGTCTTTATGAGAACAGAGCTGTTTATGATAGCTGTGTGTTTATGAGAACAGAGCTGTTTATGATAGCTGTGTGTTTATGAGAACAGAGCTGTTTCTGATAGCTGTGTCTTTATGAGAACAGAGCTGTTTATGATAGCTGTGTGTTTATGAGAACAGAGCTGTTTCTTTATGAGAACAGAGCTGTTTCTTTATGAGAACAGAGCTGTTTCTGATAGCTGTGTGTTTATGAGAACAGAGCTGTGTGTTTATGAGAACAGAGCTGTGTGTTTATGAGAACAGAGCTGTGTGTTTATGAGAACAGAGCTGTTTCTGATACCTGTGTGTTTATGAGAACAGAGCTGTTTCTGATAGCTGTGTCTTTATGAGAACAGAGCTGTTTCTTTATGAGAACAGAGCTGTTTCTGATAGCTGTGTCTTTATGAGAACAGAGCTGTTTATGATAGCTGTGTGTTTATGAGAACAGAGCTTTGTGTTTATGAGAACAGAGCTGTTTCTGATAGCTGTGTGTTTATGAGAACAGAGCTGTGTGTTTATGAGAACAGAGCTGATTCTGATAGCTGTGTGTTTATGAGAACAGAGCTGTGTGTTTATGAGAACAGAGCTGTGTGTTTATGAGAACAGAGCTGTTTCTGATACCTGTGTGTTTGTGAGAACAGAGCTGTTTATGATAGCTGTGTGTTTATGAGAACAGAGCTGTTTCTGATAGCTGTGTGTTTCTGAGAACAGAGCTGTTTATGATAGCTGTGTGTTTATGAGAACAGAGCTGTTTCTTTATGAGAACAGAGCTGTGTGTTTATGAGAACAGAGCTGTTTCTTTACGAGAACAGAGCTGTGTGTTTATGAGAACAGAGCTGTGTATTTATGAGAACAGAGCTGTGTGTTTATGAGAACAGAGCTGTGTGTTTATGAGAACAGAGCTGTTTCTTTATGAGAACAGAGCTGTTTCTTAATGAGAACAGAGCTGTGTGTTTATGAGAACAGAGCTTTGTGTTTATGAGAACAGAGCTGTTTCTTTATGAGAACAGAGCTGTGTGTTTATGAGAAAAGAGCTGTTTCTTTATGAGAACAGAGCTGTGTGTTTATGAGAACAGAGCTGTGTCTTTATGAGAACAGAGCTGTGTCTTTATGAGAACAGAGCTGTGTGTTTATGAGAACAGAGCTGTTTCTGATAGCTGTGTGTTTATGAGAACAGAGCTGTGTCTGATAGCTGTGTCTTTATGAGAACAGAGCTGTTTATGATAGCTGTGTGTTTATGAGAACAGAGCTGTGTGTTTATGAGAACAGAGTAATGTGTCTTCACATGAGAACAGAGCTGTGTGTTTATGAGAACAGAGCTGTTTCTGATAGCTGTGTGTTTATGAGAACAGAGCTGTTTCTGATAGCTGTGTATTTATGAGAACAGAGCTGTGTGTTTATGAGAACAGAGCTGTTTCTGATAGCTGTGTGTTTATGAGAACAGAGCTGTTTCTGATAGCTGTGTGTTTATGAGAACAGAGCTGTGTCTTTATGAGAACAGAGCTGTTTCTGATAGCTGTGTGTTTATGAGAACAGAGCTGTTTCTGATAGCTGTGTGTTTATGAGAACAGAGCTGTTTCTGATAGCTGTGTGTTTATGAGAACAGAGCTGTTTCTGATAGCTGTGTGTTTATGAGAACAGAGCTGTGTCTTTATGAGAACAGAGCTGTTTCTGATAGCTGTGTATTTATGAGAACAGAGCTGTTTCTGATAGCTGTGTGTTTATGAGAACAGAGCTGTTTCTGATAGCTGTGTATGTATGAGAACAGAGCTGTTTCTGTAGAATGACATTATATGCATTTAAGGCAGAGACTGGTTTTAGGAACATAACATTTTGTTGTTCACTGTTATTATTATTATTTATATTATCGTTATTTCATTGGCTGTTTTTCTCTTTTTATAATAATTATAAGAACTAGGGAGAGAGGGAGCGAGGAGGAGGGAGGTATGAAGGAAGGTAAGGTAGGTAGGATGGAGGGAGGGAGGGAGGGACAGGGATGGAGGGAGGGAGGGAGGGAGAGGAGGGAGGGAGGGAGGGAGGGAGGGGGGAGGGAGGGAGGGAGGGAGGGAGGGAGGGAGGGAGGGAGGGAGGGAGGGAGGGAGGGATGTAATTACTGTATGGATATAAAAAACAAGAGGCTCTGCAGGCTAGTGGATGAGGCAAGGTCGACGTGTTGATGGGGGTGTGATGGGGGTACTGTAGGGGTGGGGTGGTCGGACGTGGTGTGTGTGGTGTGTGTGTGTGTGTGTGTGTGTGGTGTGTGTGTGAGGTAGCCCAGAAGCTGCCGATGGATAATAGGTTAGATGGATACCCTGTCATCCACACAACTTCCGTTTCCTCATAAATGGAGTCAGAACTTTAGACACACATTCACACACACACACACACACACACACAGGGGTAACACACACACACACACACACACACACACACACACACACACACACACACACACACACACACACACACACACACACACACACACACACACACACACACACACACGCCCACCAAATCACTTGATTAATGTAGTTTGGACACAGAAAGAGCTGCTCTAGTCACCTGAAAGCCATGCCCCCCCTCTAAATACCCTGAGAGGTGTTTTTGTCACTGGATGATAACAGATGTCTTTCTTCTACATTTACATTTACATTTAAGTCATTTAGCAGATGCTCTTATCCAGAGCGACTAAGAAGAAAACTTATTATTTATTTGACTTTGTGTTTTTAGAGTTTTTTGTTTCATACGAATGAATGATGAAAGGAAAAGGGGTCAAACTTGGAAAATTAAAACGTTAAAGTGATTTAGTTACTGGAACATGGAGGTCCGGCATCTCTAATGTAATCTACTAAACACAACACTAAGACAGTGTTCTTTAACAAACTAGGGATAACTGAATAACACAAACAGTTCATACGATGGCTAATGTAAACTTTCCATGAAAAATAAAACAACATAAACTAATAAAGATTTTTCAACTCAGAACACCTATGTACAGTTAATCACATATTCCTTGAAATAACCGAATAGAGACAGTTTGTTATTAAAGATTAGTTTAATCCGTGACTTTTCTCATATATATATTACTTTCACTGTCACATGTGGGCATGAAAGCTGATTATTTTATTAACAATAATTTAGTTAGATCAAAAGAGCTATCCATCTCAAACACATTTTAGACTTTTCACAATTACTTCCCTAAAATTGAAAAACTCTATGTCAATGTCATAGTTTAAAATCACAGAGCCACATATTTTTGTCATATTGAACTTTTATTAAATGGTCTGAGTCACATGTAGAAACTGTAGGAGGGTTTTAAAACCTAATGTTCTGTACTGGAGTTATCGTTATTCAAATTAACTGGGTTCATCTCACTGATGGATTTTCTTATCACAGGCATCATTGATTGTCCTCATGTATGTAATTCAGAAAGCATCCCAAATGGCACCCTATTCCCCTGTATAGTGCACTCAATTTAGACCAGAGACCTATTCCCTATAGTGACAGGGATACTTTAGACCTAGAGCCCTATTCCATGTATAGTGCACTACTTTAGACCAGAGCCCTATACTGGAGTATAGTGCACTAATTTACACCAGAGCCCTATTCCCTGTATAGTGCACTATTTAGGACCAGAGTGACCTATTCGCTGTATAGTGCATGTAATTTACACCAGAGCCCTATTCCCTGTATAGTGCACTAATTTAGACCAGAGCCCTATTCCCTGTTTAGTGCACTAATTTACACTGGAGAGCCCTATTCCCTATATAGTGCACTACTTAGGACCAGAGCCCTATTCACTATATAGTGCACTACTTTAGACCAGAGCCCTATTCCCTATATAGTGCACTACTTTAGACCAGAGCCCTATTTCCTATATAGTGCACTACTTTAGACCAGAGCCCTATTCCCTATATAGTGCACTACTTTACACCAGAGCCCTATTCCCTATATAGTGCACTACTTAAGACCAGACCCTTATTGCCTTAACACACTTTAAAGGGAAAAGGGTGCCATTTTGGGACGCAGGCTGGGTGTAGAATACAATGTAGCAGACATTATGGGATAGATGTGCAATAAGATGGAAGAGGAAAAAGGTGCTTGGATTGTTATGAAGTCTGAAGATGTATATGAAGATGTAGGTAGATATGTATAGGGGTAAGGAGACAGGAACACTAGAGTGATGGAGGTAGATATGTATAGGGGTAAGGAGACAGGAACACTAGAGTGATGGAGGTAGATATGTATAGGGGTAAGGTGACAGGAACACTAGAGTGATGGAGGTAGATATGTATAGGGGTAAGGTGACAGGGATACTAGCGTGATGGAGGTAGATATGTATAGGGGTAAGGTGACAGGGATACTGGAGTGATGGAGGTAGATATGTATAGTGGTAAGGTGACAGGGATACTGGAGTGATGGAGGTAGATATGTATAGTGGTAAGGTGACAGGGATACTGGAGTGATGGAGGTAGATATGTATAGGGGTAAGGTGACAGGGATACTGGCGTGATGGAGGTAGATATGTATAGGGGTAAGGTGACAGGGATACTGGAGTGATGGAGGTAGATATGTATAGGGGTAGGTTGACAGGAACACAAGAGTGATTGAGGTAGATTTGTATGGGGGTAAGGTGACAGGAACACTAGAGTGATGGAGGTAGATATGTATAGGGGTAAGGTGACAGGAACACTAGAGTGATGGAGGTAGATATATATAGGGGTAGGTTGACAGGAACACTAGTGTGATGGAGGTAGATATGTATAAGGGGTAAGGTTACTCGGCATCAGGATAGATGATAAACAGAGTAGCAGCAGTGTATATGTGTGTGTCAGTGTGTGACTGAGTGTCAGTGTGACTGTGTGTGATGAGTGTCAGTGTGACTGTGTGTGATGAGTGTCAGTGTGACTGTGTGTGATGAGTGTCAGTGTGACTGAGTGTGATGAGTGTCAGTGTGACTGAGTGTCAGTGTGACTGTGTGTGATGAGTGTCAGTGTGACTGTGTGTGATGAGTGTCAGTGTGACTGTTTGTGACAGAGTGTCAGTGTGACGGAGTGTCAGTGTGACTGTTTGTGACAGAGTGTCAGTGTGACAGAGTGTCAGTGTGACGGAGTGTCAGTGTGACTGAGTGTCAGTGTGACTGTGTATGACGGAGTGTCAATTAGTGACTGTTTGTGACGGGGTGTCAGTGTGACTGTGTGTGACGGTGTTTCAGTGTGACTGTGTGTGACTGAGTGTCAGTGCGACTGTTTGTGGCGGAGTGTCAGTGTGACTGTGTGAGTTTCAGTGTGTGTTTAAACTACTAATCACATCACTAATAAAGTGTTAAAAAAATTAAGTGTTTTTTTAACAGATTAGCTGCAATAACTGAATAATTCAAACATCTGCTCTAGTAGCAAAATATAAACTTTCTATGAAAAATAAAACAACATAAACGAATAAAGACATGAAACTATTTACTTTCGAGCTCAGAACACCTACAAGTTAATCACGTTTCCTTGAAATAACTGAATAGGAGACATTTTGTTATTAAGGATTAGGTTAAAATGTGAACGTTCTCATATAAATTAGATTCATTGTCACATGTCGGCGTGAAAGCAACACTTTTAATGAACAGAAAGTGTGTTTGATGAAAAGAGCGGTGTGGATAGTTATTGGTGATAAAACATCTGCTTTGGGATTGAAGCAGGAACCTGTTGGTGTCAGACTTGTAGCTCCTGTTCCACTTGTCACGCGGAAGCGGAGAGAACATTTCTATGTCTTGGGTGGTTTTAGTGTAACAATTTTCCGGTCCTTCCTTCCTGATATAGAGGTCCGGGGTGGCAGGGGAGCTCCGGCCCCAGTGATGTACTGGCTGTCCACTACCCTCTGTAGTGCCATGCCATTTAGGGCGGTGCAGTTGCCATACCAAGCTGTGATGGAGCCAGTCAAGATGCTCTCAGATGTGCAGATGTAGGAGTTTTTGAGGATATGGGACCCCTAACAAACTAGTTGAACCTCCTGAGAGGGAAGAGGAGCTGATTATGATGGTGTTTCTAGTTCCAACCCTCTCTACTTCATTTAACAGGCACTGCCTACGTCAGCTTGACTGATGTTAATTAAAGACAAACTAACACAGGGGACAAGGCCAGAGCGCTGGACAAAAACTGGAGCAAGGCAGAGTTGGGATCTGCTGGGGGGGGGGGGGGGGGCACGCAGGGCAGTTAACAGTCATGTCTTTGTAATCTGCTGATACTGGAATGAGGGCGCTCTGACCAAGATGAGGGAGTCAGATTGTGTGTGTGTGTGTGTGTGTGTGTGTGTGTGTGTGTGTGTGTGTGTGTGTGTGTGTGTGTGTGTGTGTGTGTGTGTGTGTGTGTGTGTGTGTGACAAACTGCCATGTGGGCAATTGTGACTCCATTCAGCTGGTTTCCTCTTGTTCTTGATACCATGTCTTGCTTTTAGTTGTTTTAATCCATTTAATGTCAATGCTAATATGGCAAAAAAAATGTGCTAGCAAGCTAACCAACAGTGGTGTAAAGTACATAAGTAAAAATACTTATAAAGTACTACTTACGTCGTTTTTTGGGGGTATCTGTACTTTACTTTACTATTTTTTATTTTTGACAACTTTTACTTTTACTTCCCTACATTCCTGATGATATTAATTATTAATATTTATTATTTATTCCATACATTTTACCTGACACCCAAAAGTGCTTGTTACATTTTGAATGCTTAGCTGGAGAGAAACATTTTAAAAACAAGAAAATGGTGCTGTCTACTCTGCTGAATATAAGGAATTTGAAATGATTTATACTTTTACTTTGACTTTTGGTACGTAAGTATATTTTAACAATTACTTTGACTTGTGAAACCTACATTTATTTTGAACCAAATACTTTTAGACTTGAACTCAAGTTGTATTTTACTGGGTGACTTTGACTTTAATAACCTGAGTAACTTTCCATTAAGGTATCTATACTTTTACTTAAGTATGACAATTGGATACTGTCACGCCCTGGCCTCAGTTATCTGTGTTTTCTTTATTATTTTCGTTCGTGATTTATGTGTTTTGTCGTATCTAGGGTTTTTGTAGTCTATGGGGTTGTGTTCAGTTGAATGTTCTAGGTAAGTCTATGGTTGCCTGGAGTGGTTCTCAATCAGAGGCAGGTGTTTATCGTTGTCTCTGATTGGGAACCATATTTAGGCAGCCATATTCTTTAGGTATCTTGTGGGTGATTGATTCCTGTCTCTGTGTTCTCTGCACCAGTTTGGACTGTTTTGGTTTTGCCACGTTTTCTCATTTTGTATTTGTATAGTGTTTACGGTTTCATCTTTCATTGAAGATGTTTATAAATAACCACACTGCATTTTGGCCCTTCTCTCCTTCCCAGGAAGAAAACCGTTACATGTGCTTTTTCCACCACTGCTAACCACTGCAACTATAACAATGTATTTGAGAGACAACAAGTGATGATTGCGCAAATGTTTATATATTTTCAGTTAAAAGTCGAGACGAAATAGAGGTTACATGCTATAGCGTCGGCACAAACCTAACTGTTTTGCCACATAGTTGAGCACGAATAGGTTTTGTTGCTGAACAACCAATGTGTCTCAATCTGTTTTCGGTCTTCTTTGAAATAGAAACATGCCAGATCACGCTGTGTGTGCATGACCCTGTTAAGACAGAAAGTTACACATCCCTCCTCTCCTCTCCTGCAGCCAGTCGAGAATCCACTGTGAAATTCAACGTCTGTCCAAGGTAGCACGAAGTCAGGAGTTGACTTCAAAGCACTATTACCGTCAAGTAAGCTTAGATGTTGCCTGGGCATTGTACGTGGGATGGGCGGCCAGTTGTGAGCCTGTTCCGACGGTTGCGTGTTCAGTCCCTATCCCAAACCTTAAAGGCGATCACACTTCCTGATTTGGCCTTGCTTTAGATTTGGTTCATTAAGAAATGCCAGCGGCCATAACTGAATTCAAATGCTAGTTGGTTTAGGGTGTTGTTTGATGTGGGTGTCTCTTGAAAATTACTTTGCCAATTAGCTTCCGCTTGACTGGTGTGCAACCATGGCAATATTGGTTTGACTTTGAATAGCCTATCTGTTGCTAGTTAAGGACCATCAATAAATGACCCATTATATATGGGACAACATTTTGATGTTGCTAATGTTTTAGTTCTCATTAAATGCATTCAATATTTCATTATTCATTTCTACAATTTATAGTTGGTTTTAGTTTTTTTTAATCAATGACATTTTTTAATATTGAGTTTTTAAAATATTTTTTCCATGTACATTGTGCAATTTACTGATGGTGCCTAACTTCTCCTCATAGGAGCACGTAACTGAACGAAAGTAATAA
>NW_027008927.1:0-15902 GCF_036934945.1 Oncorhynchus masou masou
ACTGTTCACCCTGTGTGTTGGACTGTTCACCCTGTGTGTTGGGTTGACCGTGTTTTTTGTGCGCTGGAGAATAAACTGATACTAATCTGCTCTCTGCGCCTGATTCCACCCACCTTGATAAAATGTGACAGTATCTTGTTTGCTTGTCAGCCACTTGCAGGGCTGTGTTCTGTGACCTTGTGCCTGACAAAAGTGAGAGTGAAATAAAACGATTTATTACGTTTGATAAATGCCAATGGGCAACGATGTTTATAAACTGCACCTCGGAAAGATAACCACGTACACAAAATGAAACTCGAGCCTTCCAGCAGCAACCTCTGTGGGGACCAGTCCAGACAATATATGGGATGTCCTTACATGTTTAAGTATCACCCAGTCTCTGGCTGAAAGAAACCTATCGTTCAGGGGTTCATCAGACAAACTCTTCCAACCAGATAATGGAAACTTCCTAAAAGAGGTTGAATTACTGGCAAAATTTGACACATGCTCATTAACTTGGGAAACTCACACAGAATGAGCTGATTCAGATTGTGAGTGACAAGATTCTGGATGCAATAGTGACTCAAGTAAGAGACTCAAAGTACTTCTCCATTTTCTTGAACTGTACACCTGACATTAGTCACCAGGTTCAAATGTCCATTATTCTGAGAAGCATGGCATTAAAGGGGAAGCCAGAGATCAGGGAGCACTTCCTCGGCTTTGTGAATGTTGAGGTTACAACAGATTGACTCTGTCCACTGTCATATTAGATATGCTGAATTAGCTGAAGATTGCAGAGGACAAGCTTATGATAATGGGGCCAACATGAAGGGCAAGCACCAAGGAGTACAAGCCAGTCTGCTAAAAAACAATTCCCAGAGTCGCATTTGTCCCATGTGTAACACCTACTCTAAACCTTGTCATTGCAGATGCTGCCAAATCTTCAAAAGATGCAGTTGTTTTTTTGGGGCATGTGTAAAAGCTCTTCACCTTCTTTTCAGCGGGCACACAAAGATGGATTGTTTTGAAGAAACATGTGAACATAACCGTGAAGACATGGAGTGACACGAGATGGGAGAGGAGGCTCCAAAGTGTTCATGCAATCAGGTATCAGGCTTCTGAGGTTCGGGAGGCGTTACTGGAAGCCAGACAGGCGATCAACGGTCATGTGGCCAAAGTGGAGGCACAAGCACTTGCAGAGGAGGTTGGATCCTACCGCTTCTTGAGTTGCTGTGTTGTATGGTGTGAGATACTGACAAACAAGGTGAACAAGCTCCTCCAATCTGCCTCAATGCAGTTGCAAAGGACTCATTTCAAATGCAAAGGACTACCTCCCTACATACCGGGAAACTGAATTCTCTGAGGCCCAGACAACAGCCAAAAGCATTTGTGAAGAAATGAATGTGGAGGCTGTTCTGAAAGAAGAGACTGAGAAACAGCAAGAGCCTCCTGATGAACCAGTAATTGATACACTGAAAAACCTTGAAGTCAAATACTTATACAGTCGTTGACTCTGCTGTGACATCCATGGATGAGAGATTTGAAACACTCAACCAGGTGAAAACCAAATATTTATTATGACCTTTATTTAAATATGGAGTGCTGCTGAACATCAGCACTGCCTCTCAGATGCCAAGTGAATCTTTAGAGGCTCACTGCATGGACGTTTAACACTCTAACCTTCAGAGATGACTGTGACCTCAGTGGAATGGATCTGGGACACAAGATTCAGAATGGACCTGATCTGCCATCAGACAAGATGGCTGCCTTTGAGCTGCTTTCCTTTCTCTGTGAGAAGAACCTGGAGGAACTCTAGAACTCTAACCCTAACCTTTGGAGGGCCCTAAGAATTGCAGTCACCCTACCAGTAACATCGGCAGAGAGGAGCTTTTCAAAATAAAAGCTGATCAAAAACTACCCGAGGTCTTCCATGTCACAGGAATGTTTGAGTGGTCTGGCCATCATGAGCATAAATCATGACGTGGGGAAACACGTTAGTGTTCACTTATCTTAAGATCCTATAGAAAATATTATATTCAATAAATATTGTTTGTTTATATTTCATTCTGTATAGGTCTACTTATTCATAGACAGACAGATTGAGCAAACTGTTTTAAAGGAGGGAGGATTGTAGTGTGAGCACTGGGGTCTGACTGTGGAAATGGCAAATGGTTTACATGGCTCACGGCTCAGGTAGGAGGGCCCCTTAGCAGAATTTTGCTTAGGGCCCCAGGGAGGTCAGGACCGGCTCTGTTAAATACGCACATCCAATTGTAAGGAGCTGAAGAAGAAGTGTGAACACTATCAAACCGGTTTAAACTGCAAGACATCCAAACAATTAACTTGACAATGAAAAGAAGTTAACAGAATTCATTTTCTTGTGATTACATCTCCAGTAGGTCAGTTAGGAACACTTGTGGTTTTCTTTCCAGTTTCCCCAATCCATTGCTGTCCTTCAAGTATACACAACTTATTGTATCTGATTGGGTTGTCTGGTCATGCTCGGTGTGGGCTACTTGGAAAATCTAATTGATGTGGTATTTAAGATGAGAACAAAGCTTCCATTTAGGCTATCTAAGTGCCATCTCTGGATTGCTCATTGCCCCATAACTTAGTTTTTTTTCACAATTTTAATAGCTTGTTTTTTGTAAAGGCCGTCACGCATTAATTACCCAATATTTTAGAAAATAACATTTCTTAGAAAACCACTGCTGTACGTGAGGAAAATAAGAAATGACTTACTCATGACCAAATGGCTATTGCAAAGTTTTGTGTCATAACCATGTTCACTTCTTAACCCTATTTGTGGTGTGGTGGGCAAACGCACAATAATGATCCATTCAGATGAATACAGTAATTATTAATCCATAATGCTGCTCCTGGATCAATACATTCCAGGAATAAACAGTACTATTGTTGCTCGCTGAGGTAGGTGACATAACAGTGATGACAGGACATGTCTTGGTGCAGCACACTGAGGTAGGTGACATAACAGTGATGACAGGACATGTCTTGGTGGAGCACACTGAGGTAGGTGACATAACAGAATGATGACAGGACATGTCTTGGTGCAGCACACTGAGGTAGGTGACATAACATAATGATAATGGGACATGTCTTGGTGCAGCACACTGAGGTAGGTGACATAACAGTGATGACATGTCATGGTGCAGCACACTGAGGTAGGTGACATAACAGTGGTGACAGGACATGTCTTGGTGCAGCACACTGAGGTAGGTGACATAACAGAATGATGACAGTACATGTCTTGGTGCAGCACACTGAGGTAGGTGACATAACAGAATGTTGACAGGACATGTCTTGGTGCAGCACACTGAGGTAGGTGATATAACAGTGATGACAGGACATGTCTTGGTGCAGCACACTGAGGTAGGTGACATAACAGAATGATAATGGGACATGTCTTGGTGCAGCACACTGAGGTAGGTGACATAACAGAATGTTGACAGGACATGTCTTGGTGCAGCACACTGAGGTAGGTGACATAACAGTGATGACAGGACATGTCTTGGTGCAGCACACTGAGGTAGGTGACGTAACAGAATGTTGACAGGACATGTCTTGGTGCAGCACACTGAGGTAGGTGACATAACAGAATGTTGACAGGACATGTCTTGGTGCAGCACACTGAGGTAGGTGACATAACAGAATGTTGACAGGACATGTCTTGGTGCAGCACACTGAGGTAGGTGACATAACAGAATGTTGACAGGACATGTCTTGGTGCAGCACACTGAGGTAGGTGACATAACAGAATGTTGACAGGACATGTCTTGGTGCAGCAGAGTGAGGTAGGTGACATAACAGAATGTTGACAGGACATGTCTTGGTGCAGCACACTGAGGTAGGTGACATAACAGAATGTTGACAGGACATGTCTTGGTGCAGCACACTGAGGTAGGTGACATAACAGAATGTTGACAGGACATGTCTTGGTGCAGCACACTGAGGTAGGTGACGTAACAGTGATGACAGGACATGTCTTGGTGCAGCACACTGAGGTAGGTGACGTAACAGTGATGACAGGACATGTCTTGGTGCAGCACACTGAGGTAGGTGACATAACAGAATGTTGACAGGACATGTCTTGGTGCAGCAGAGTGAGGTAGGTGATATAACAGAATGATAATGGGACATGTCTTGGTGCAGCACACTGAGGTAGGTGACATAACAGTGGTGACAGGACATGTCTTGGTGCAGCACACTGAGGTAGGTGATATAACAGTGGTGACAGGACATGTCTTGGTGCAGCACACTGAGGTAGGTGACATAACAGAATGTTGACAGGACATATCTTGGTAAAGAACACTGAGGTAGGTGACGTAACAGAATGTTGACAGGACATGTCTTGGTGCAGCACACTGAGGTAGGTGACATAACAGTGATGACAGTACATGTCTTGGTGCAGCACACTGAGGTAGGTGACATAACAGAATGTTGACAGGACATGTCTTGGTGCAGCACACTGAGGTAGGTGACATAACAGAATGTTGACAGGACATGTCTTGGTGCAGCACACTGAGGTAGGTGACATAACAGAATGTTGACAGGAGATCTCAGCAGTCACTGTGGACGTGTGCTGCCATCTCACTCTCTCTATTCCATCTCTATTATCTTTCGTGAAAAAGCCAAACCACTTTCTCCTATTCCCCGGCCCCCTTTGTGTCCCCAGAGTGGTTGAGTGTAGAGGAGACGAGTGTATCTCCACCATACAGAAGCATTGAGCGTCAGTTAATGGTAATAGTCATCATGCTGTTGATAAAGTCACATCTGGTGTGTCAAAGTATAAATGGAATCCATTATTGCTGTGGACGATTCAGGCCAGCCTGTTGGCCACACATGTTATTGATTACATTGTATAAAGATGATTCCTGTGATCTGAGCATCACTCCTCTCCTTTGTCCTGTCTTGTCATATTTGTGGTTCCTACTCTCACACATAAAGAATCAGGAGAGTTATTGTTATTCTCTGTCACCATCTTCAACAAGCCTCCTAAAGCTAAATGAGGCTCGTAGGGGCGTGTGTCTTATACAATAGATATGAAAGAACCACTCGTGGCCCCTCAAGACTAAAACTACAATTCATCTGGGGAATCCTCTGCCTCTCATCACACGCACGCACACACACACACACACACACACACACACACACACACAGCATATTAATGTAACTCTGAGAATTAACGTGTTCTTTGGTCCTTGGTAAGCTCAAGCCAGTAGGAAACGCATCACAAAGCAATGATCAACCTCCCTCCCTGGGCCTTTTGTACACTTGAGAGGGATATCAAAATTTTGTTAACACCCTCAATTAGTTAGGTGTCTATGATAGCACTTCATTATTTTCTTTCTTCATTGAACAGAGAAAGATCTGACACTATAGAACAAGGGGGTTTTCACCACATGTAGATGTTCCTTTGAACGACATAATGAAGCCACGTGCTGCTGTGTGATGATGACATTGACATCATGTCCAGACTCTCTCGCTCTCCATTTTTCATATCCCTCAGTACATTTCTCTCTTTGTTGCTGTAGACATTCAAATACAAATGGCTTTAGTGAGGCTTTGGAATAAGTACACCCACAGTGTTTCTGTGACTCTTTATGGACTCTGTACTACATAATCAAATGGGGAACTAGAGAGACAACATGAGCTATCACAGTGTCTGTAAAACCAAGAAGGGTATTATGTGCTTAAAATCCTGTAAACACATTTACCCTACAATGCATTCACTCAAGTGGGTGTTACTGTACTGTATATTTTTACATTCTTTTGAATGTAATTTCCATGTAATTATGAATCATTCAGGGGTCTAAGATGATCCCCACACTGAATGGTTACATAATATCCAATCTCTCAAAAGCCTTCCTGTGTCACACAACAAAGCACCATGTAAAGAACCATTCTCTTCTTTCATGTTCAGCCACAGACGAAATGAGAGGGAAACAGAGAAAAGCGAGAGGCGTCATACGGTTAGATCTGATTAACTTTACACCTGTTTCACATTATAGCTGAATCAGATTACAGATCAGGTCAGCCATCACATCAACACTGATCGCTGCTCTCTCTCTCTCACACACACACACACACACACACACACACACACACTCTGCATCTCTCTCTATTCCCCCATCTAGCTCCTCTCTTTCTCCCTCTGTCTGTGTCTGTCTTTCTTCAGTCAGTCTCTTTCTCGCTCTCTGTCTTTCTAGGTCTCTCTCTCCATCTCTCTCACTTATCTTAGTGTGTCTCTGACGTTGCCAAAAACGCTGACCATGTTGTTGCTGTCACAAAACAAAAGTGCTCTGGGACAGTTATTGCCCACTGCTGAACCCATTGTGATGACATATCAACATAATACCTGATAATGGCCCAGTATAGATGTCGTTAAGCCATGACAGTTTGTACCAGAGCCCAGTATAGATGTCGTTAAGCCATGACAGTTTGTACCAGAGCCCAGTATAGATGTCGTTAAGCCATGACAGTTTGTACCAGAGCCCAGTATAGATGTCGTTAAGCCATGACAGTTTGTACCAGAGCCCAGTATAGATGTCGTTAAGCCATGACAGTTTGTAACAGAGCCCAGTATAGATGTCGTTAAGCCATGACAGTTTGTACCAGAGCCCAGTATAGATGTCGTTAAGCCATGACAGTTTGTACCAGAGCCCAGTATAGATGTCGTTAAGCCATGACAGTTTGTACCAGAGCCCAGTATAGATGTCGTTAAGCCATGACAGTTTGTACCAGAGCCCAGTATAGATGTCGTTAAGCCATGACAGTTTGTACCAGAGCCCAGTATAGATGTCGTTAAGCCATGACAGTTTGTACCAGAGCCCAGTATAGATGTCGTTAAGCCATGACAGTTTGTAACAGAGCCCAGTATAGATGTCGTTAAGCCATGACAGTTTGTAACAGAGCCCAGTATAGATGTCGTTAAGCCATGACAGTTTGTACCAGAGCCCAGTATAGATGTCGTTAAGCCATGACAGTTTGTACCAGAGCCCAGTATAGATGTCGTTAAGCCATGACAGTTTGTACCAGAGCCCAGTATAGATGTCGTTAAGCCATGACAGTTTGTACCAGAGCCCAGTATAGATGTCGTTAAGCCATGACAGTTTGTACCAGAGCCCAGTATAGATGTCGTTAAGCCATGACAGTTTGTACCAGAGCCCAGTATAGATGTCGTTAAGCCATGACAGTTTGTACCAGAGCCCAGTATAGATGTCGTTAAGCCATGACAATTTGTAACAGAGCCAAGTATAGATGTCGATAAGCCATGACAATTTGTAACAGAGCCCAGTATAGATGTCGTTAAGCCATGACAATTTGTAACAGAGCCCAGTAGAGCCCTGTATTCTGTCGTACAGGCCCAGATATCAACATTTCTCTCATTTGATGAGACAACAAGGGGACACATTGTGTTAATAGCTATAAACTTGGCCGTGTGTGTGTACGTTTAGTGACTGTCAACAGGTTTACAGTGGAATGGTCTAACTAGTGGGATAATACACTCTGGTGTCACAGGTTCACACCCTATAGAACATTCACACACACCATCTGCTCTGAAGCAGTAACTATCATGGTGCTACCTGCTATTGCTATTTAGTCTTGCTATGTAATGTGTGTGAATGTTGGATGTATATCCATGTCCCACATAGTAACAAAGGACCAGAGGGTCTTTTCTGAACCTGAGGTTAGTTTAGTGGTTATGGCCACTGCCCTGGACTAATGTTAGATTCCCAGCCCCACCGGTTTTCTACTAGCCCTTCTCTCTCTCTCATTTTTCAATGTCAGGACAATCCTTGTCTGACAGAGAATCTTTATTTTTATAAATGAAAAATGCTCAAAAGGTTTGGGCTTTACAGACGATTTTATTGCGATTTCCTAGAAAAAGGCAGTTTCACAAGCCCCATGTTATGGAATCAGCAGAAAGAGGGTATTGAGCTGCAGCCACTTCCAACGGTAAGTCTCTAGCATAAACTCACATGGAGGTATACAATACTACGCCACTTCCAACGGTAAGTCTCTAGCATAAACTCACATGGAGGTATACAATACGACGCCACTTCCAACGGTGTCTCTAGCATAAACTCACATGGAGGTATACAATACTACGCCACTTCCAACGGTAAGTCTCTAGCATAAACTCACATGGAGGTATACAATACGACGCCACTTCCAACGGTAAGTCTCTAGCATAAACTCACATGGAGGTATACAATACGACGCCACTTCCAACGGTAAGTCTCTAGCATAAACTCACATGGAGGTATACAATACGACGCCACTTCCAACGGTAAGTCTCTAGCATAAACTCACATGGAGGTATACAATACGACGCCACTTCCAACGGTAAGTCTCTAGCATAAGCTCACATGGAGGTATACAATACGACTCCACTTCCAACGGTAAGTCTCTAGCATAAACTCACATGGAGGTATACAATACGACGCCACTTCCAACGGTAAGTCTCTAGCATAAACTCACATGGAGGTATACAATACGACGCCACTTCCAACGGTGTCTCTAGCATAAACTCACATGGAGGTATACAATACGACGCCACTTCCAACGGTAAGTCTCTAGCATAAACTCACATGGATGTATACAATACGACTCCACTTCCAACGGTAAGTCTCTAGCATAAACTCACATGGAGGTATACAATACGACTCCACTTCCAACGGTAAGTCTCTAGCATAAACTCACATGGAGGTATACAATACAACGCCACTTCCAACAGTAAGTCTCTAGCATAAACTCACATGGAGGTATACAATACGACGCCACTTCCAACGGTGTCTCTAGCATAAACTCACATGGAGGTATACAATACGACGCCACTTCCAACGGTAAGTCTCTAGCATAAACTCACATGGATGTATACAATACGACTCCACTTCCAACGGTAAGTCTCTAGCATAAACTCACATGGAGGTATACAATACGACTCCACTTCCAACGGTAAGTCTCTAGCATAAACTCACATGGAGGTATACAATACGACTCCACTTCCAACGGTAAGTCTCTAGCATAAACTCACATGGATGTATACAATACGACTCCACTTCCAACGGTAAGTCTCTAGTATAAACTCACATGGAGGTATACAATACGACGCCACTTCCAACGGTAAGTCTCTAGCATAAACTCACATGGAGGTATACAATACGACGCCACTTCCAACGGTAAGTCTCTAGCATAAACTCACATGGAGGTATACAATACGACGCCACTTCCAACGGTAAGTCTCTAGCATAAACTCACATGGAGTTATACAATACGACGCCACTTCCAACGGTAAGTCTCTAGCATAAACTCACATGGAGGTATACAATACAACGCCACTTCCAACGGTAAGTCACTAGCATAAACTCACATGGAGGTATACAATACTACGCCACTTCCAACGGTAAGTCTCTAGCATAAACTCACATGGAGGTATACAATACTACGCCACTTCCAACGGTAAGTCTCTAGCATCAACTCACATGGAGGTATACAATACGACGCCACTTCCAACGGTAAGTCTCTAGCATAAACTCACATGGAGGTATACAATACTACGCCACTTCCAACGGTAAGTCTCTAGCATAAACTCACATGGAGGTATACAATACTACGCCACTTCCAACGGTAAGTCTCTAGCATAAACTCACATGGAGGTATACAATACGACGCCACTTCCAACGGTAAGTCTCTAGCATAAACTCACATGGAGGTATACAATACGACGCCACTTCCAACGGTAAGTCTCTAGCATAAACTCACATGGAGGTATACAATACGACACCACTTCCAACGGTAAGTCTCTAGCATAAACTCACATGGAGGTATACAATACGACGCCACTTCCAACGGTAAGTCTCTAGCATAAACTCACATGGAGGTATACAATACGACGCCACTTCCAACGGTAAGTCTCTAGCATAAACTCACATGGAGGTATACAATACGACGCCACTTGTGACTCGCGGGCATGTCAATAGACTCTAGGGGACTATTTCTCTCAAACCTATGATCCCTAAAGAATGTGTCTGGACATTTGGTAAACTCTGTCAGATTTGTCTAAAATCCTAAATGAATCAGGACTGAGCAGGGTCAACTATACCATAAGGACCCCTTATTCATGTCCTCATTACATGTAGTACAACAAGACCATTCATGGTCTGTAAAATTCTCTACTTTTGATAGATGGGTTCCCAACTAGGAACCCCCCCCTTCAGCCCAAACGGTGGCGCAGGGAAAGCCAAAATATTCTTAAAAATATTTAACCTCCACACATTAACAAGTCCAATAGCTTAAATGAAAGATAAACACCTTGTTCATCTACCCAGCATGTCAGAATTTTTAAATGTTTTACAGCGAAAACATAGCACATATTTATGTTAAACCACCAGTAGGAAAACATACAATATGTAGCCACATGGCTATGCAAAATAGCACAATCACAAACGCAGGATTAAAAGAAAAATAATTCACTAACCTTTGAAAATCTTCATCAGATGACAGTAATAGCACATGTTACACAGTACATTTATGTTTTTTTCAATAATATGCAATTTATATCCATAAATCTCCATTTACATTGAGCCATGTTCAAAAAATGCAGCAGAAATTACCGGAGGAATTATAAATATCTCCGGCAGCTAACGCCAGATAACAGCAATAAACATCATAAACTTTGACTAAATATACATGTTCTACATATATTTAGAAAGATACACTCTCTTAATGCAAACGCTGTGTTACATTTATTTTTAACGTTACAGAATTCGTTCACTATTCAATAATCTTAGACGGCGCTCAGCCATTAGCATTATTTCTCTACTATGTTGGATTCGACAAAAATACAATTTTATAACATAAATATTCCCTTACCTTTGATGGTCTTCGACAAGAATGCCGTGGAAGGAGTTATACTTACCTAATATAACGTTTGGTTGCTGTTGGTGTGTCTTTGTATTAGCAAAAGCTAACATCTTCAGGTGAATTACCCCAAAAAGGACTTCTGATCACGAAAATTGCGCATCAAAACTTCAATTTTACATATTATATGTCGACTAAACTGGTCAAACTAAGTGCAGAATCAATCTTTAGGATGTTTTTAACGTGCAAAACAATTGGCGATTAAATCAAACATAACGAACTCTCTTCAGCCAGGCTGGGAAAAAAATACCCTTTTCACAGAGTGCGCACCTGAAAACTCGTGACACCTCAGTATTTTGCCCTCCAAGCAGTCAAAGCTCGTGCTATTTTCTCCGTTCCACGTCTCATTGAAAGATGAGAGCACGCTGAAGAAATAGAAACTGTTTCCAGATCCATAGCTGGTTGGGAAGGGTGGGGGCGATGACGTCAAAGTTGGAGCAACTTTCTTAGGAGAGAGAGAGAGTTTGGGAGAATGGCTGCCCTGTGAGTTCTGCTTTACATACAGACATAATTCGAACGGTTTTAGAAGCTTTAGAGTGTTTTCTATTCAATAATTATTATATGCATATATTAGCAATTTTTGACAGTTTACTTGGGCACACAATTCAATCCTGTATGGGCAGCATTTCCATATTCTCATCAGGTACAAATAACATTGAAATCACCGGGATTCACAACCATAACTGTCACAACTTTATCTTCTGATAGATTAAAATATGATTGCCTTGCTAAATATGTTACATTTAATTAGGTTTAGAGTCAAAGCAAATGAGGAAAACAACATTGCTACTGTATACCACTTGAATGAAATAAGAGTGCTGCTGACACAACATAGACCGTGTGCTGTAAAACAATTTGTCTAAAGATTCAACATGTCTGCTAGTCTCCAGAATAATGGACTGGTTAACTTCAGAATAATGGACCGGGTTAACTTAGAATAACGGACTGGTTAACTTGTGAATAACGGACCGGTTAACTTCAGAATAATGGACCGGTTAACTTCAGAATAATGGACCGGTTAACTTCAGAATAATGGACCGGTTAACTTCAGAATAACTGACCGGGTTGACTTCAGAATAACGGTACCGGTTAACTTCAGAATAACATGTACGTTGACTTCAGAATAACGGACCGTTAACTCAGAATAACGGACCGTTGACTTCAGAATAACGGACTCAAGTTAACTTCAGAATAACGCATCGCTGACTTCAGAATAACATACCGTAAACTTCAGAATAACGGATCGTTAACTCTCAGAATGTCATCGCTGACTTTCGCAATGGTCGACCGTTAACTTCAGAATAACGGACCGTTAACTTCAGAATAACGGACCGTTAATTCCAGAACGGACCGTTAACTTTGAGAATAATAATCGCTAACTTTAAATAATGGACCGGTTAACTTCAGAATAACAGTACCGTTAACAGAATAACATACCGGTTGACTTCAGAATAACGGACCGGTTAACTTCAGAATAATCGTACCGCTGACTTCAGAATAACATACCGGTTAACTTCAGAATAACGGACCGGTTAACTTCAGAATAACGTATCGGCTGACTTCAGAATAACATACCGGTTGACTTCAGAATAACGGACCGGTTAACTTCAGAATAACGTGACCGCTGACTTCAGAATAACATACCGGTTAACTTCAGAATAACGGACCAGTTAACTTCAGAATAACGCATCGCGTTGACTTCAGAATAACGCATCAGTTAACTTCAGAATAACGGACCGGTTAACTTCAGAATAACGTATCGGTTAACTTCAGAATAACGGACCGGTTAACTTCAGAATAACGGACCGGTTAACTTCAGAATAACGGACCGGTTAACTTCAGAATAACGTACCGGCTGACTTCAGAATAACGCATCGGTTAACTTCAGAATAACGGACCTGTTAACTTCAGAATAACGGACCGGTTAACTTCAGAATAACGGTACCGGTTAACTTCAGAATAACGGACCGGTTAACTTCAGAATAACGTACCGGTTAACTTCAGAATAACGGACCGGTTAACTTCAGAATAACGGACCGGTTAACTTCAGAATAACGGACCGGTTAACTTCAGAATAACGGACCGGTTAACTTCAGAATAACGGACCGGTTAACTTCAGAATAACGTACCGGTTGACTTCAGAATAACGGACCGGTTAACTTCAGAATAACGTACCGGTTGACTTCAGAATAACGTACTCGGTTAACTTCAGAATAACTGACCGGTTAACTTCAGAATAACGGACCGGTTAACTTCAGAATAACGTCACCGTTGACTTCAGAATAACGCATCCGGTTAACTTCAGAATAATGGACCGGTTAACTTCAGAATAACGGACCGGTTAACTTCAGAATAACGTACCGGTTAACTTCAGAATAATGGACCGGTTAACTTCAGAATAACGGTACCGGTTAACTTCAGAATAACATACCGGTTGACTTCAGAATAACTGACCGGTTAACTTCAGAATAACGCATCCAGTTGACTTCAGAATAACATACCGGTTAACTTCAGAATAACGGACCGGTTAACTTCAGAATAACGTATCGGTTGACTTCAGAATAACGCATCCGGTTAACTTCAGAATAACGGACCGGTTAACTTCAGAATAACGGACCGGTTAACTTCAGAATAACGGACCGGTTAACTTCAGAATAACGTATCCGGTTGACTTCAGAATAACGCATCAGTTAACTTCAGAATAACGGACCTGTTAACTTCAGAATAACGGACCGGGTTAACTTCAGAATAACGGCACCGGTTAACTTCAGAATAACGGACCGGTTAACTTCAGAATAACGCATCGGTTAACTTCAGAATAACGGCCCGGTTAACTTCAGAATAACGTATCGGTTAACTTCAGAATAACGGCCTGGTTAACTTCAGAATAACGGACCGGTTAACTTCAGAATAACGGACCGGTTAACTTCAGAATAACGGACCGGTTAACTTCAGAATAACGGACCGGTTAACTTCAGAATAACGGACCGGTTAACTTCAGAATAACGTACCGGTTGACTTCAGAATAACGGACCGGTTAACTTCAGAATAACGTACCGGTTGACTTCAGAATAACGTACCGGTTAACTTCAGAATAACTGACCGGTTAACTTCAGAATAACGGACCGGTTAACTTCAGAATAACGTACCGGTTGACTTCAGAATAACGTACCGGTTAACTTCAGAATAATGGACCGGTTAACTTCAGAATAACTGACCGGTTAACTTCAGAATAACGGTACCGGTTAACTTCAGAATAAGGTACCGGTTAACTTCAGAATAACGGTACCGTTAACTTCAGAATAATGGACCGGTTAACTTCAGAATAACTGACCGGGTTAACTTCAGAATAACTGACCGGGTTAACTTCAGAATAACGGTACCGGTTAACTTCAGAATAACGGTACCGGTTAACTTCAGAATAACTGACCGGTTAACTTCAGAATAACGGCACCGGTTGACTTCAGAATAACGGCACCGGTTAACTTCAGAATAACGGTACCGGTTAACTTCAGAATAACGCATCGGTTAACTTCAGAATAACGCATCGGTTGACTTCAGAATAACGGTACCGGTTAACTTCAGAATAACGGACCTGTTAACTTCAGAATAACGGACCGGTTAATCTCAGAATAACGGTACCGGTTAACTTCAGAATAACGGACCGGTTAACTTCAGAATAACGCATCAGGTTAACTTCAGAATAACGGCCTGGTTAACTTCAGAATAACGGACCGGTTAACTTCAGAATAACGGACCGGTTAACTTCAGAATAACGGACCGGTTAACTTCAGAATAACGGACCGGTTAACTTCAGAATAACGCATCGGTTGACTTCAGAATAACGGACCGGTTAACTTCAGAATAACGTACCGGTTGACTTCAGAATAACGTACCGGTTAACTTCAGAATAACTGACCGGTTAACTTCAGAATAACGGACCGGTTAACTTCAGAATAACGTACCGGTTGACTTCAGAATAACGTACCGGTTAACTTCAGAATAATGGACCGGTTAACTTCAGAATAACTGACCGGTTAACTTCAGAATAACGGACCGGTTGACTTCAGAATAATGGACCGGTTAACTTCAGAATAACGGTACCGGTTAACTTCAGAATAACATACCGGTTGACTTCAGAATAACGGACCGGTTAACTTCAGAATAACGTACCGGTTGACTTCAGAATAACATACCGGTTAACTTCAGAATAACGGACCGGTTAACTTCAGAATAACGTACCGGTTGACTTCAGAATAACGTACCGGTTAACTTCAGAATAACGGACCGGTTAACTTCAGAATAACGGACCGGTTAACTTCAGAATAACGGACCGGTTAACTTCAGAATAACGCATCGGTTGACTTCAGAATAACGCATCACGGTTAACTTCAGAATAACGGACCTGTTAACTTCAGAATAACGGACCGGTTAACTTCAGAATAACGGCACCGTTAACTTCAGAATAACGTCATCGGTTGACTTCAGAATAACGCACCGGTTAACTTCAGAATAACGGACCTGTTAACTTCAGAATAACGGACCGGTTAACTTCAGAATAACGCACCGGTTAACTTCAGAATAACGGCCCGGTTAACTTCAGAATAACGCATCGGTTAACTTCAGAATAACGGACCGGTTAACTTCAGAATAACGGACCGGTTAACTTCAGAATAACGGACCGGTTAACTTCAGAATAACGGACCGGTTAACTTCAGAATAACGGACCGGTTAACTTCAGAATAACGGACCGGTTAACTTCAGAATAACGTACCGGTTGACTTCAGAATAACGGACCGGTTAACTTCAGAATAACGCACCGTTGACTTCAGAATAACGTACTGGTTAACTTCAGAATAACTGACCGGTTAACTTCAGAATAACGGACCGGTTAACTTCAGAATAACGCACCGCTGACTTCAGAATAACGTACCAGTTAACTTCAGAATAATGGACCGGTTAACTTCAGAATAACTGAC
>NW_027008927.1:16402-41232 GCF_036934945.1 Oncorhynchus masou masou
GCAAATTAATTCACCTCTTTTTCCTAATAAAACAAACTGAATAATTAAATCATCATTTTACATCAGCATCTCCATTCAGTATTTCATTCTATGCTTATAAAAGAACAGAGGACAGAATGAGAAAATTGATAGCTGAATCATAACCAACCACCTGAAGGCAATGTAAACGTGATCTGGAGAACAACAGTGATGTTAACACTGAGCCAGATAAGAAATGTGTCTGTGCTGCTTTCATAAGCTCAGTGAACGTGTCATGAGTGATACCCAATTCACTACATAGACCCCTATGGGCCCTTATCCAATGAACACGTATGAGGGGCTCTATGCAACCCCCTTGAACAATTCCCTTTGTTAAGGGGAAGTTATTCCTTAAGGTAAATCCTTAATCCTTAAGCCAAACACTTACAATGTTTTATGCAACCCAGCGAAGAACATTATCGCCGTACGTTCAGTAGAGCCAGAGACAGCCAGGCCTGGGAGGGATGGAGGGAAGGAGGGAGGTGTCTACTCAACGCTGGAAAAGGTTGGCTGGATCAGTGGCTGATGCCACTTTAAATCGGAGGACGGGTTCAATGTAAAGGCTGGAATGGAATCAATGGACCGGTATCAAACACATGAAACCGTCCGTTTCTAATCGTTTGATACAGTTCCATTCATTCCATTACGGCCATGACTATGAGCCATCCTCCTCTCACCAGCCTCCACTAAGTTTGATATGGGAGAGGACAGGCAAAGGAGAACAGCTGGAGGTGTGGGTGTATGCGGGAGAGGGGTTGTGTTAACTTGAGTGAGTATGTGTGTGTGTCGGGGGGATATGTAAATTGTGTGTTTCACAAAATATACTTTCATTATTGTTAGCTGTTTTCCATTTTGCTCTGCTCACTCTGCTCACCTTAGCAACTGTATAGATGTAGGATTGTATTTTGATCACTATTTTGTTGCTGCGAAGCTCACTGCAAAGCAGGAGATGCAAACTTGTATTGTATTAGATTTTTAAAAGAGTTCTAAAGTTTGTAATTTCCACATTGAGAATGGAGTTCTAAACAAAAAATATATCAACCCCAACAAAAATCTCCATTAATTATAAACCACAACCAGCTCAAATTAAGATCCTACATATGTATGAGACACCTCCGAAATATAACCCCGCCAAAGCCACACTGCTGACACGCAAACATTTGGCCTGCTGGGTAATTCCATAGACTGACGAGATTGTCATGGTTCCACCTGTCACCAGAGGGCAGCAGAGACCGTCCTAGAGACATTAATGACACTAAGGTGTGTCCTATTACTCATTATGATTTCCCTGTTAAAAGAGGTGTGTTTTCTTGTTTCATTTGCAGAAGCTTGAATTGTTCACCGTGTGCGGTTGTTTCCTGAGTGAGGTTTCGAGACGGAGTGTTTGTTGTTTTTCCAGTGTACTGTGATTCTTTGGCTACTGTTTCTCAGTAAAGTATTTATGTTTACCCTTAACCACTGATTCCTCATCTGGTCTCTTCTCTGCACCTGAGTCCAACCTCACCATGTCACAGAGATGGGATCGGTGACTGTCAAGGAGCGGAGAACAGGATTATGGTTAATTTCGGAGAGGTAATGTGTATAGATGAGTGTAGGCTAGTGTGTGTGTGTGTGGAGAGACAGAGATGCACACATCTGTGAACTCAGTTTTTCTAAATCGTATAGTTTCTCCTCAACATCTTTTCCTAATATATTCTGCAGTCTATGTGAAAAGAAAATAGGCCAAAGCTCTATTTACTGCTGTGAGACACAGAGAAAGAGAGAAACAGGAAGGCTGGGGTAATCCAAACCTCTTTTGAAGGAAAGCAGAAAGTGTACAGCACATTAGTGTGAGTCATGGTTGGGACAGACTGTGTCTGGGCTGAGAAGGAGGGACTGGCAGGGGGGAATGGGTTCTAGACTAGACAGCTCAACATCAAAAAAACAAAGCATTCCCAATGGAGCTCTACACCACTAAAAAAAGGCTAAATGCCAGAGCCGGGTGGCCCTATATGCACACAACGCAAGTTGTGCAGGGCCCCTCAAATTACGCAAGGGCCCCGCCTCCCCCTTGTGTCAAAGAGGGTGTCAATGTTTACAACTTGCGTAGTGAGAAACATTTCCATGAGAGTGAATTGTGAGAACAGCAATCAGGTAAACTTGTGTTCTCTCCTCTCAAAGTTTGTCAGCAAATAACAGTAACGTTAAGTTGATGTGCTCACTTGCAGTGCATTTCTCTCTAGTCTGTCTTTCTAACTTAGCTTGGCAGTGCATCTCTTGGCCTGTATCTTTCACGACTTCCGCCGAAGTTGGCTCTCCTGCCTGTTCGAGCGGTGCTCGGCGGTTGTCGTCACCGTCCTACTAGCCACTACCGATCCCTTTTTTCGTTTGTCTGTTGGTTTTGTCTTATTAGTTTCACCTGTGTGTATTTTAGTTTAATTAACGTCCTTATATGTAGTAGGTTGTCCCGCCCTTGTTTTGTGCGGGATTGTTTTTTGTATTCATGTCAGTTGGTGTAGTGCTTGTGTTTTATTCTCCGGTCTATCTTTGATCCTGTGTTGGATTGTTCACCCTGTGTGTTGGACTGTTCACCCTGTGTGTTGGACTGTTCACCCTGTGTGTGTTGGACTGTTCACCCTGTGTGTTGGACTGTTCACCCTGTGTGTTGGACTGTTCACCCTGTGTGTTGGACTGTTCACCCTGTGTGTTGGACTGTTCACCATGTGTGTTGGGTCGACCGTGTTTTTTGTGCGCCGGAGAATAAACTGATACTAATCTGCTCTCTGCGCCTGATTCCACCCACCTTGATAAAATGTGACAGTATCTTGTTTGCTTGTCAGCCACTTGCAGGGCTGTGTTCTGTGACCTTGTGCCTGACAAAAGTGAGAGTGAAATAAAACGATATATTACGTTTGATAAATGCCAATGGGCAACGATGTTTATAAACTGCACCTCGGAAAGATAACCACGTACACAAAATGAAACTCGAGCCTTCCAGCAGCAACCTCTGTGGGGACCAGTCCAGACAATATATGGGATGTCCTTACATGTTTAAGTATCACCCAGTCTCTGGCTGAAAGACCTTTTTCTCCCCAACCTATCGTTCAGGGGTTCATCAGACAAACTCTTCCAACCAGATAATGGAAACTTCCTAAAAGAGGTTGAATTACTGGCAAAATTTGACACATGCTCATTAACTTGGGAAACTCACACAGAATGAGCTGATTCAGATTGTGAGTGACAAGATTCTGGATGCAATAGTGACTCAAGTAAGAGACTCAAAGTACTTCTCCATTTTCTTGAACTGTACACCTGACATTAGTCACCAGGTTCAAATGTCCATTATTCTGAGAAGCATGGCATTAAAGGGGAAGCCAGAGATCAGGGAGCACTTCCTCGGCTTTGTGAATGTTGAGGTTACAACAGATTGACTCTGTCCACTGTCATATTAGATAAGCTGAATTAGCTGAAGATTGCAGAGGACAAGCTTATGATAATGGGGCCAACATGAAGGGCAAGCACCAAGGAGTACAAGCCAGTCTGCTAAAAAACAATTCCCAGAGTCGCGTTCGTCCCATGTGTAACACCTACTCTAAACCTTGTCATTGCAGATGCTGCCATATCTTCAAAAGCTGCAGTTGTTTTTTGGGGGCATGTGTAAAAGCTCTTCACCTTCTTTTCAGCGGGCACACAAAGATGGATTGTTTTGAAGAAACATGTGAACATAACCGTGAAGACATGGAGTGACACAAGACGGGAGAGGAGGCTCCAAAGTGTTCATGCAATCAGGTATCAGGCTTCTGAGGTTCGGGAGGCGTTACTGGAAGCCAGACAGGCGATCAACGATCATGTGGCCAAAGTGGAGGCACAAGCACTTGCAGAGGAGGTTGGATCCTACCGCTTCTTGAGTTGCTGTGTTGTATGGTGTGAGATACTGACAAACAAGGTGAACAAGCTCCTCCAATCTGCCTCAATGCAGTTGCAAAGGACTCATTTCAAATGCAAAGGACTACCTCCCTACATACCGGGAAACTGAATTCTCTGAGGCCCAGACAACAGCCAAAAGCATTTGTGAAGAAATGAATGTGGAGGCTGTTCTGAAAGAAGAGACTGAGAAACAGCAAGAGCCTCCTGATGAACCAGTAATTGATACACTGAAAAACCTTGAAGTCAAATACTTATACAGTCGTTGACTCTGCTGTGACATCCATGGATGAGAGATTTGAAACACTCAACCAGGTGAAAACCAAATTTATTTTATTTGACCTTTATTTAAATATGGAGTGCTGCTGAACATCAGCACTGCCTCTCAGATGCCAAGTGAATCTTTAGAGGCTCACTGCATGGACGTTTAACACTCTAACCTTCAGAGATGACTGTGACCTCAGTGGAATGGATCTGGGACACAAGATTCAGAATGGACCTGATCTGCCATCAGACAAGATGGCTGCCTTTGAGCTGCTTTCCTTTCTCTGTGAGAAGAACCTGGAGGAACTCTAGAACTCTAATCCTAACCTTTGGAGGGCCCTAAGAATTGCAGTCACCCTACCAGTAACATCGGCAGAGAGGAGCTTTTCAAAATAAAAGCTGATCAAAAACTACCGAGGTCTTCCATGTCACAGGAATGTTTGAGTGGTCTGGCCATCATGAGCATAAATCATGACGTGGGGAAACACGTTAGTGTTCACTTATCTTAAGATCCTATAGAAAATATTATATTCAATAAATATTGTTTGTTTATATTTCATTCTGTATAGGTCTACTTATTCATAGACAGACAGATTGAGCAAACTGTTTTAAAGGAGGGAGGATTGTAGTGTGAGCACTGGGGTCTGACTGTGGAAATGGCAAATGGTTTACATGGCTCACGGGTCAGGTAGGAGGGCCCCTTAGCAGAATTTTGCTTAGGGCCCCAGGGAGGTCAGGACCGGCTCTGTTAAATACGCACATCCAATTGTAAGGAGCTGAAGAAGAAGTGTGAACACTATCAAACCGGTTTAAACTGCAAGACATCCAAACAATTAACTTGACAATGAAAAGAAGTTAACAGAATTCATTTTCTTGTGATTACATCTCCAGTAGGTCAGTTAGGAACACTTGTGGTTTTCTTTCCAGTTTCCCCAATCCATTGCTGTCCTTCAAGTATACACAACTTATTGTATCTGATTGGGTTGTCTGGTCATGCTCGGTGTGGGCTACTTGGAAAATCTAATTGATGTGGTATTTAAGATGAGAACAAAGCTTCCATTTAGGCTATCTAAGCGCCATCTCTGGATTGCTCATTGCCCCATAACTTAGTTTTTTTCACAATTTTAATAGCTTGTTTTTTGTAAAGGCCGTCACGCATTAATTACCCAATATTTTAGAAAATAACATTTCTTAGAAGACCACTGCTGTACGTGAGGAAAAGAAGAAATGACTTACTCATGACCAAATGGCTATTGCAAAGTTTTGTGTCATAACCATGTTCACTTCTTAACCCTATTTGTGGTGTGGTGGGCAAACGCACAATAATGATCCATTCAGATGAATACAGTAATTATTAATCCATAATGCTGCTCCTGGATCAATACATTCCAGGAATAAACAGTACTATTGTTGCTCGCTGAGGTAGGTGACATAACAGTGATGACAGGACATGTCTTGGTGCAGCACACTGAGGTAGGTGACATAACAGTGATGACAGGACATGTCTTGGTGGAGCACACTGAGGTAGGTGACAAAACAGTGATGACAGGACATGTCTTGGTAAAGAACACTGAGGTAGGTGACATAGCAGAATGATAATGGGACATGTCTTGGTGCAGCACACTGAGGAGGTAGTGATGACATGTCTTGGTGCAGCACACTGAGGTAGGTGACATAACAGTGATGACAGGACATGTCTTGGTAAAGAACACTGAGGTAGGTGACATAGCAGAATGATAATGGGACATGTCTTGGTGCAGCACACTGAGGTAGGTGACATAACAGTGATGACAGGACATGTCTTGGTGCAGCACACTGAGGTAGGTGACATAACAGAATGGTGACAGGACATGTCTTGGTGCAGCACACTGAGGTAGGTGACATAACAGAATGATAATGGGACATGTCTTGGTGCAGCACACTGAGGTAGGTGACATAACAGAATGATGACAGGACATGTCTTGGTGCAGCACACTGAGGTAGGTGACATAACAGTGATGACAGGACATGTCTTGGTGCAGCACACTGAGGTAGGTGACATAACAGAATGTTGACAGGACATGTCTTGGTGCAGCACACTGAGGTAGGTGACATAACAGTGATGACAGGACATGTCTTGGTGCAGCACACTGAGGTAGGTGACATAACAGAATGTTGACAGGACATGTCTTGGTGCAGCACACTGAGGTAGGTGACATAACAGAATGTTGACAGGACATGTCTTGGTGCAGCACACTGAGGTAGGTGACATAACAGAATGTTGACAGGACATGTCTTGGTGCAGCAGAGTGAGGTAGGTGACATAACAGAATGTTGACAGGACATGTCTTGGTGCAGCACACTGAGGTAGGTGACATAACAGAATGTTGACAGGACATTTATGTCTTGGTGCAGCACACTGAGGTAGGTGACATAACAGAATGTTGACAGGACATGTCTTGGTGCAGCACACTGAGGTAGGTGACGTAACAGAATGTTGACAGGACATGTCTTGGTGCAGCACACTGAGGTAGGTGACGTAACAGAATGTTGACAGGACATGTCTTGGTGCAGCACACTGAGGTAGGTGACATAACAGAATGTTGACAGGACATGTCTTGGTGCAGCAGAGTGAGGTAGGTGATATAACAGAATGATAATGGGACATGTCTTGGTGCAGCACACTGAGGTAGGTGACATAACAGTGGTGACAGGACATGTCTTGGTGCAGCACACTGAGGTAGGTGATATAACAGTGGTGACAGGACATGTCTTGGTGCAGCACACTGAGGTAGGTGACATAACAGAATGTTGACAGGACATATCTTGGTAAAGAACACTGAGGTAGGTGACGTAACAGAATGTTGACAGGACATGTCTTGGTGCAGCACACTGAGGTAGGTGACATAACAGTGATGACAGTACATGTCTTGGTGCAGCACACTGAGGTAGGTGACATAACAGAATGTTGACAGGACATGTCTTGGTGCAGCACACTGAGGTAGGTGACATAACAGAATGTTGACAGGACATGTCTTGGTGCAGCACACTGAGGTAGGTGACATAACAGAATGTTGACAGGAGATCTCAGCAGTCACTGTGGACGTGTGCTGCCATCTCACTCTCTCTATTCCATCTCTATTATCTTTCGTGAAAAAGCCAAACCACTTTCTCCTATTCCCCGGCCCCCTTTGTGTCCCCAGAGTGGTTGAGTGTAGAGGAGACGAGTGTATCTCCACCATACAGAAGCATTGAGCGTCAGTTAATGGTAATAGTCATCATGCTGTTGATAAAGTCACATCTGGTGTGTCAAAGTATAAATGGAATCCATTATTGCTGTGGACGATTCAGGCCAGCCTGTTGGCCACACATGTTATTGATTACATTGTATAAAGATGATTCCTGTGATCTGAGCATCACTCCTCTCCTTTGTCCTGTCTTGTCATATTTGTGGTTCCTACTCTCACACATAAAGAATCAGGAGAGTTATTGTTATTCTCTGTCACCATCTTCAACAAGCCTCCTAAAGCTAAATGAGGCTCGTAGGGGCGTGTGTCTTATACAATAGATATGAAAGAACCACTCGTGGCCCCTCAAGACTAAAACTACAATTCATCTGGGGAATCCTCTGCCTCTCATCACACACACACACACACACACACACACACACACACACACACACACACACAGCATATTAATGTAACTCTGAGAATTAACGTGTTCTTTGGTCCTTGGTAAGCTCAAGCCAGTAGGAAACGCATCACAAAGCAATGATCAACCTCCCTCCCTGGGCCTTTTGTACACTTGAGAGGGATATCAAAATTTTGTTAACACCCTCAATTAGTTAGGTGTCTATGATAGCACTTCATTATTTTCTTTCTTCATTCAACAGAGAAAGATCTGACACTATAGAACAAGGGGGTTTTCACCACATGTAGATGTTCCTTTGAACGACATAATGAAGCCACGTGCTGCTGTGTGATGATGACATTGACATCATGTCCAGACTCTCTCGCTCTCAATTTTTCATATCCCTCAGTACATTTCTCTCTTTGTTGCTGTAGACATTCAAATACAAATGGCTTTAGTGAGGCTTTGGAATAAGTACACCCACAGTGTTTCTGTGACTCTTTATGGACTCTGTACTACATAATCAAATGGGGAACTAGAGAGACAACATGAGCTATCACAGTGTCTGTAAAACCAAGAAGGGTATTATGTGCTTAAAATCCTGTAAACACATTTACCCTACAATGCATTCACTCAAGTGGGTGTTACTGTACTGTATATTTTTACATTCTTTTGAATGTAATTTCCATGTAATTATGAATCATTCAGGGGGTCTAAGATGATCCCCACACTGAATGGTTACATAATATCCAATCTCTCAAAAGCCTTCCTGTGTCACACAACAAAGCACCATGTAAAGAACCATTCTCTTCTTTCATGTTCAGCCACAGACGAAATGAGAGGGAAACAGAAAAGCGAGAGGAGTCATACGGTTAGATCTGATTAACTTTACACCTGTTTCACATTATAGCTGAATCAGATTACAGATCAGGTCAGCCATCACATCAACACTGATCGCTGCTCTCTCTCTCTCACACACACACACACACTCTGCATCTCTCTCTATTCCCCCATCTAGCTCCTCTCTTTCTCCCTCTGTCTGTGTCTGTCTTTCTTCAGTCAGTCTCTTTCTCGCTCTCTGTCTTTCTAGGTCTCTCTCTCCATCTCTCTCACTTATCTTAGTGTGTCTCTGACGTTGCCAATAACGCTGACCATGTTGTTGCTGTCACAAAACAAAAGTGCTCTGGGACAGTTATTGCCCACTGCTGAACCCATTGTGATGACATATCAACATAATACCTGATAATGGCCCAGTATAGATGTCGTTAAGCCATGACAGTTTGTACCAGAGCCCAGTATAGATGTCGTTAAGCCATGACAGTTTGTACCAGAGCCCAGTATAGATGTCGTTAAGCCATGACAGTTTGTACCAGAGCCCAGTATAGATGTCGTTAAGCCATGACAGTTTGTACCAGAGCCCAGTATAGATGTCGTTAAGCCATGACAGTTTGTAACAGAGCCCAGTATAGATGTCGTTAAGCCATGACAGTTTGTACCAGAGCCCAGTATAGATGTCGTTAAGCCATGACAGTTTGTACCAGAGCCCAGTATAGATGTCGTTAAGCCATGACAGTTTGTACCAGAGCCCAGTATAGATGTCGTTAAGCCATGACAGTTTGTACCAGAGCCCAGTATAGATGTCGTTAAGCCATGACAGTTTGTACCAGAGCCCAGTATAGATGTCGTTAAGCCATGACAGTTTGTACCAGAGCCCAGTATAGATGTCGTTAAGCCATGACAGTTTGTAACAGAGCCCAGTATAGATGTCGTTAAGCCATGACAGTTTGTAACAGAGCCCAGTATAGATGTCGTTAAGCCATGACAGTTTGTACCAGAGCCCAGTATAGATGTCGTTAAGCCATGACAGTTTGTACCAGAGCCCAGTATAGATGTCGTTAAGCCATGACAGTTTGTACCAGAGCCCAGTATAGATGTCGTTAAGCCATGACAGTTTGTACCAGAGCCCAGTATAGATGTCGTTAAGCCATGACAGTTTGTACCAGAGCCCAGTATAGATGTCGTTAAGCCATGACAGTTTGTACCAGAGCCCAGTATAGATGTCGTTAAGCCATGACAGTTTGTACCAGAGCCCAGTATAGATGTCGTTAAGCCATGACAATTTGTAACAGAGCCAAGTATAGATGTCGTTAAGCCATGACAATTTGTAACAGAGCCCAGTATAGATGTCGTTAGCCATGACAATTTGTAACAGAGCCCAGTAGAGCCCTGTATTCTGTCGTACAGGCCCAGATATCAACATTTCTCTCATTTGATGAGACAACAAGGGGACACATTGTGTTAATAGCTATAAACTTGGCCGTGTGTGTGTACGTTTAGTGACTGTCAACAGGTTTACAGTGGAATGGTCTAACTAGTGGGATAATACACTCTGGTGTCACAGGTTCACACCCTATAGAACATTCACACACACCATCTGCTCTGAAGCAGTAACTATCATGGTGCTACCTGCTATTGCTATTTAGTCTTGCTATGTAACGTGTGTGAATGTTGGATGTATATCCATGTCCCACATAGTAACAAAGGACCAGAGGGTCTTTTCTGAGCCTGAGGTTAGTTTAGTGGTTATGGCCACTGCCCTGGACTAATGTTAGATTCCCAGCCCCACCGGTTTTCTACTAGCCCTTCTCTCTCTCTCATTTTTCAATGTCAGGACAATCCTTGTCTGACAGAGAATCTTTATTTTTATAAATGAAAAATGCTCAAAAGGTTTGGGCTTTACAGACGATTTTATTGCGATTTCCTAGAAAAGGCAGTTTCACAAGCCCCATGTTATGGAATCAGCAGAAAGAGGGTATTGAGCTGCAGCCACTTCCAACGGTAAGTCTCTAGCATAAACTCACATGGAGGTATACAATACGACGCCACTTCCAACGGTAAGTCTCTAGCATAAACTCACATGGAGGTATACAATACGACGCCACTTCCAACGGTGTCTCTAGCATAAACTCACATGGAGGTATACAATACGACGCCACTTCCAACGGTAAGTCTCTAGCATAAACTCACATGGAGGTATACAATACGACGCCACTTCCAACGGTAAGTCTCTAGCATAAACTCACATGGAGGTATACAATACGACGCCACTTCCAACGGTAAGTCTCTAGCATAAACTCACATGGAGGTATACAATACGACGCCACTTCCAACGGTAAGTCTCTAGCATAAACTCACATGGAGGTTTACAATACGACGCCACTTCCAACGGTAAGTCTCTAGCATAAACTCACATGGAGGTATACAATACGACTCCACTTCCAACGGTAAGTCTCTAGCATAAACTCACATGGAGGTTTACAATACGACGCCACTTCCAACGGTAAGTCTCTAGCATAAACTCACATGGAGGTATACAATACGACGCCACTTCCAACGGTGTCTCTAGCATAAACTCACATGGAGGTATACAATACGACGCCACTTCCAACGGTAAGTCTCTAGCATAAACTCACATGGATGTATACAATACGACTCCACTTCCAACGGTAAGTCTCTAGCATAAACTCACATGGAGGTATACAATACGACTCCACTTCCAACGGTAAGTCTCTAGCATAAACTCACATGGAGGTATACAATACAACGCCACTTCCAACAGTAAGTCTCTAGCATAAACTCACATGGAGGTATACAATACGACACCACTTCCAACGGTAAGTCTCTAGTATAAACTCACATGGAGGTATACAATACGACTCCACTTCCAACGGTAAGTCTCTAGCATAAACTCACATGGATGTATACAATACGACTCCACTTCCAACGGTAAGTCTCTAGCATAAACTCACATGGAGGTATACAATACGACTCCACTTCCAACGGTAAGTCTCTAGCATAAACTCACATGGAGGTATACAATACGACTCCACTTCCAACGGTAAGTCTCTAGCATAAACTCACATGGATGTATACAATACGACTCCACTTCCAACGGTAAGTCTCTAGTATAAACTCACATGGAGGTATACAATACGACGCCACTTCCAACGGTAAGTCTCTAGCATAAACTCACATGGAGGTATACAATACGACGCCACTTCCAACGGTAAGTCTCTAGCATAAACTCACATGGAGGTATACAATACGACGCCACTTCCAACGGTAAGTCTCTAGCATAAACTCACATGGAGTTATACAATACGACGCCACTTCCAACGGTAAGTCTCTAGCATAAACTCACATGGAGGTATACAATACAACGCCACTTCCAACGGTAAGTCACTAGCATAAACTCACATGGAGGTATACAATACTACGCCACTTCCAACGGTAAGTCTCTAGCATAAACTCACATGGAGGTATACAATACTACGCCACTTCCAACGGTAAGTCTCTAGCATAAACTCACATGGAGGTATACAATACGACGCCACTTCCAACGGTAAGTCTCTAGCATAAACTCACATGGAGGTATACAATACTATGCCACTTCCAACGGTAAGTCTCTAGCATAAACTCACATGGAGGTATACAATACTACGCCACTTCCAACGGTAAGTCTCTAGCATAAACTCACATGGAGGTATACAATACGACGCCACTTCCAACGGTAAGTCTCTAGCATAAACTCACATGGAGGTATACAATACGACGCCACTTCCAACGGTAAGTCTCTAGCATAAACTCACATGGAGGTATACAATACGACACCACTTCCAACGGTAAGTCTCTAGCATAAACTCACATGGAGGTATACAATACGACGCCACTTCCAACGGTAAGTCTCTAGCATAAACTCACATGGAGGTATACAATACGACGCCACTTCCAACGGTAAGCCTCTAGTATAAACTCACATGGAGGTATACAATACGACGCCACTTGTGACTCGCGGGCATGTCAATAGACTCTAGGGGACTATTTCTCTCAAACCTATGATCCCTAAAGAATGTGTCTGGACATTTGGTAAACTCTGTCAGATTTGTCTAAAATCCTAAATGAATCAGGACTGAGCAGGGTCAACTATACCATAAGGACCCCTTATTCATGTCCTCATTACATGTAGTACAACAAGACCATTCATGGTCTGTAAAATTCTCTACTTTTGATAGATGGGTTCCCAACTAGGAACCCCCCCTTCAGCCCAAACGGTGGCGCAGGGAAAGCCAAAATATTCTTAAAAATATTTAACCTCCACACATTAACAAGTCCAATAGCTTAAATGAAAGATAAACACCTTGTTCATCTACCCAGCATGTCAGAATTTTTAAATGTTTTACAGCGAAAACATAGCACATATTTATGTTAAACCACCAGTAGGAAAACATACAATATGTAGCCACATGGCTATGCAAAATAGCACAATCACAAACGCAGGATTAAAAGAAAAATAATTCACTAACCTTTTGAAAATCTTCATCAGATGACAGTAATAGCACATGTTACACAGTACATTTATGTTTTTTTCAATAATATGCAATTTATATCCATAAATCTCCATTTACATTGACCCATGTTCAAAAAATGCAGCAGAAATTACCGGAGGAATTATAAATATCTCCGGCAGCTAACGCCAGATAACAGCAATAAACATCATAAACTTTGACTAAATATACATGTTCTACATATATTTAGAAAGATACACTTCTTAATGCAAACGCTGTGTTACATTTATTTTTAACGTTACAGAATTCGTTCACTATTCAATAATCTGAGACGGCGCTCAGCCATTAGCATTATTTCTCTACGATGTTGGATTCGACAAAAATACAATTTTATAACATAAATATTCCCTTACCTTTGATGGTCTTCGACAAGAATGCCGTGGAAGGAGTTATACTGACCTAATATAACGTTTGGTTGCTGTTGGTGTGTCTTTGTATTAGCAAAAGCTAACATCTTCAGGTGAATTACCCCAAAAAGGACTTCTGATCACGAAAATTGCGCATCAAAACTTCAAATTTACATATTATATGTCGACTAAACTGGTCAAACTAAGTGCAGAATCAAGCTTTAGGATGTTTTTAACGTACAAAACAATTGGCGATTAAATCAAACATAACGAACTCTCTTCAGCCAGGCTGGGAAAAAAATACCCTTTTCACAGAGTACACACCTGAAAACTCGTGACACCTCAGTATTTTGCCCTCCAAGCAGTCAAAGCTCGTGCTATTTTCTCCGTTCCACGTCTCATTGAAAGATGAGAGCACGCTGAAGAAATAGAAACTGTTTCCAGATCCATAGCTGGTTGGGAAGGGTGGGGGCGATGACGTCAAAGTTGGAGCAACTTTCTTAGGAGAGAGAGAGAGTTTGGGAGAATGGCTGCCCTGTGAGTTCTGCTTTACATACAGACATAATTCGAACGGTTTTAGAAGCTTTAGAGTGTTTTCTATTCAATAATAATTATTATATGCATATATTAGCAATTTTTGACAGTTTACTTTGGGCACACAATTCATCCAAAGGGGGCAGTATTTCCCATAGCCCCATCAGGTACAAACAATATTGAAATCACCGGGATTCACAACCATAAACTGTCAACTCTATCTTCCTGATAGATTAAAATATGATTTTCGTTTTGGTTAAAATATGTTACATTTAATTAGGGTTTAGAGTCAAAGCAAATGAGGAAAACAACATTGCTACTTTGTATACCACTTGAATGAAGAAGAAAAATGTCATTTTTGTCAATGCCGTAAAACACTTGTCTAACATCTAACATACCGGTTAACTTCAGAATAACGGACTGGTTAACTTCAGAATAATGGACCGGTTAACTTCAGAATAATGGACCGGTTAACTTCAGAATAACTGACCGGTTGACTTCAGAATAATGGACCGGTTAACTTCAGAATAATGGACCGGTTAACTATAGAATAACGGACTGGTTAACTTCAGAATAACGGACCGGTTAACTTCAGAATAACTGACCGGTTGACTTCAGAATAACGGTACCGGTTAACTTCAGAATAACGGACCGGTTAACTTCAGAATAACGGACCGGTTAACTTCAGAATAACGGACCGGTTGACTTCAGAATAATGGACCGGTTAACTTCAGAATAATGGACCGGTTAACTTCAGAATAACTGACCGGTTGACTTCAGAATAACGGTACCGGTTAACTTCAGAATAACGGTACCGGTTAACTTCAGAATAACGGACGGTTAACTTCAGAATAACATACCGGTTAACTTCAGAATAACGATACGGTTAACTTCAGAATAACATACCGGTTGACTTCAGAATAACGGACCGGTTAACTTCAGAATAACGCATACCCGGTTAACTTCAGAATAACGCACCCGGTTGACTTCAGAATAACGGACCGGTTAACTTCAGAATAACGTACCGGTTGACTTCAGAATAATACCGGTTAACTTCAGAATAACGGTACCGGTTAACTTCGGTTGACTTCAGAATAACGGACCGGTTAACTTCAGAATAACGTACCGTTGACTTCAGAATAACATACCGGTTAACTTCAGAATAACGGACGGTTAACTTCAGAATAACGTGCGGTTGACTTCAGAATAACATACCGGTTGACTTCAGAATAACGGACCGGTTAACTTCAGAATAACGTGCGGTTGACTTCAGAATAACATACCGGTTAACTTCAGAATAACGGACCAGTTAACTTCAGAATTGCGGTTGACTTCAGAATAACGTGTGCGGTTAACTTCAGAATAACGGACCGGTTAACTTCAGAATAACGTGACGGTTAACTTCAGAATAACGGACCGGTTAACTTCAGAATAACGGACGGTTAACTTCAGAATAACGGACCGGTTAACTTCAGAATAACGTGACCCGGTTGACTTCAGAATAACGTACCGGTTAACTTCAGAATAACGGACCTGTTAACTTCAGAATAACGGACCGGTTAACTTCAGAATAACATACCGGTTAACTTCAGAATAACGGACCGGTTAACTTCAGAATAACATACCGGTTAACTTCAGAATAACGGACCGGTTAACTTCAGAATAACGGACCGGTTAACTTCAGAATAACGGACCGGTTAACTTCAGAATAACATACCGGTTAACTTCAGAATAACGGACCGGTTAACTTCAGAATAACGTACCGGTTGACTTCAGAATAACGGACCGGTTGACTTCAGAATACCGGTTGACTTCAGAATAACGTACTGGTTAACTTCAGAATAACTGACCGGTTAACTTCAGAATAACGGACCGGTTAACTTCAGAATAACGTACCCGGTTGACTTCAGAATAACGGACCGGTTAACTTCAGAATAATGGACCGGTTAACTTCAGAATAACTGACCGGTTAACTTCAGAATAACGGTTGACTTCAGAATAATGGACGGTTAACTTCAGAATAACGGTACCGGTTAACTTCAGAATAACACGGTTGACTTCAGAATAACGGACCGGTTAACTTCAGAATAATATCCGGTTGACTTCAGAATAACATACCGGTTAACTTCAGAATAACGGACCGGTTAACTTCAGAATAACGTGCGGTTGACTTCAGAATAACGCATCGGTTAACTTCAGAATAACGGACCGGTTAACTTCAGAATAACGGACCGGTTAACTTCAGAATAACGGACCGGTTAACTTCAGAATAACGTACCGTTGACTTCAGAATAACGCATCAAGTTAACTTCAGAATAACGGACCTGTTAACTTCAGAATAACGGACCGGTTAACTTCAGAATAACGGACCGGTTAACTTCAGAATAACGGACCGGTTAACTTCAGAATAACGGTTAACTTCAGAATAACGGCCCGGTTAACTTCAGAATAACGTACGGTTAACTTCAGAATAACGGCCCGGTTAACTTCAGAATAACGGACCGGTTAACTTCAGAATAACGGACCGGTTAACTTCAGAATAACGGACCGGTTAACTTCAGAATAACGGACCGGTTAACTTCAGAATAACGGACCGGTTAACTTCAGAATAAACCGGTTGACTTCAGAATAACGGACCGGTTAACTTCAGAATAACATACCGGTTGACTTCAGAATAACGTACTGGTTAACTTCAGAATAACTGACCGGTTAACTTCAGAATAACGGACCGGTTAACTTCAGAATAACGCGTGCGGTTGACTTCAGAATAAGACCAGTTAACTTCAGAATAATGGACCGGTTAACTTCAGAATAACTGACCGGTTAACTTCAGAATAACTGACCGGTTAACTTCAGAATAAGGTACCGGTTAACTTCAGAATAACGGCACGGTTAACTTCAGAATAATGGACCGGTTAACTTCAGAATAACTGACCGGTTAACTTCAGAATAACTGACCGGTTAACTTCAGAATAACGGACCGGTTAACTTCAGAATCAGTTAACTTCAGAATAACTGACCGGTTAACTTCAGAATAATGGACCGGTTAACTTCAGAATAACTGACCGGTTAACTTCAGAATAACGGTACCGGTTAACTTCAGAATAAGGTACCGGTTAACTTCAGAATAACAGTACCGGTTGACTTCAGAATAACGGTACCGGTTAACTTCAGAATAATGGACCGGTTAACTTCAGAATAACGGACCGGTTAACTTCAGAATAACGGACCGGTTGACTTCAGAATAAGGTACCGGTTAACTTCAGAATAACGCACCGGTTAACTTCAGAATAACGGCCCGGTTAACTTCAGAATAACGGACCGGTTAACTTCAGAATAACGGACGGTTAACTTCAGAATAACGGACCGGTTAACTTCAGAATAACGGACCGGTTAACTTCAGAATAAACGGTTGACTTCAGAATAACGGACCGGTTAACTTCAGAATAAACGGTTGACTTCAGAATAACGTACTGGTTAACTTCAGAATAACTGACCGGTTAACTTCAGAATAACGGACCGGTTAACTTCAGAATAACGCACCGGTTGACTTCAGAATAACGGCCAGTTAACTTCAGAATAATGGACCGGTTAACTTCAGAATAACTGACCGGTTAACTTCAGAATAACATACCGGTTGACTTCAGAATAATGGACCGGTTAACTTCAGAATAACGGTACGGTTAACTTCAGAATAACATACCGGTTGACTTCAGAATAACGGACCGGTTAACTTCAGAATAACGACCGGTTGACTTCAGAATAACATACCGGTTAACTTCAGAATAACGGACGGTTAACTTCAGAATAACGCATGCGGTTGACTTCAGAATAACGTACCGGTTAACTTCAGAATAACGGACCGGTTAACTTCAGAATAACGGACCGGTTAACTTCAGAATAACGGACCGGTTAACTTCAGAATAACGTACCGGTTGACTTCAGAATAACGTACCGGTTAACTTCAGAATAACGGACCGGTTAACTTCAGAATAACGGACGGTTAACTTCAGAATAACGGGTTAACTTCAGAATAGAACTTCAGAATAACGTACCGGTTAACTTCAGAATAACGGACCTGTTAACTTCAGAATAACGGACCGGTTAACTTCAGAATAAACGGTTAACTTCAGAATAACGGCCCGGTTAACTTCAGAATAACGCACCGGTTAACTTCAGAATAACGGCCGGTTAACTTCAGAATAACGGACCGGTTAACTTCAGAATAACGGACCGGTTAACTTCAGAATAACGGACCGGTTAACTTCAGAATAACGGACGGTTAACTTCAGAATAACGGACCGGTTAACTTCAGAATAAACCGGTTGACTTCAGAATAACGGACCGGTTAACTTCAGAATAACGACCGGTTGACTTCAGAATAACAACTGGTTAACTTCAGAATAACTGACCGGTTAACTTCAGAATAACGGACCGGTTAACTTCAGAATAACGACCGGTTGACTTCAGAATAACGTACCAGTTAACTTCAGAATAATGGACCGGTTAACTTCAGAATAACTGACCGGTTAACTTCAGAATAACTGACCGGTTAACTTCAGAATAAGGTACCGGTTAACTTCAGAATAACGGTACCGGTTAACTTCAGAATAATGGACCGGTTAACTTCAGAATAACGGACCGGTTAACTTCAGAATAACGGTACCGGTTAACTTCAGAATAACGGTACCGGTTAACTTCAGAATAACGGACCGGTTAACTTCAGAATAACGGTACCGGTTAACTTCAGAATAACGTACCGGTTAACTTCAGAATAACGTACCGGTTAACTTCAGAATAACTGACCGGTTAACTTCAGAATAACGGTACCGGTTAACTTCAGAATAACGTGCGGTTAACTTCAGAATAACGGACCGGTTGACTTCAGAATAACGGACCGGTTAACTTCAGAATAACATACCGGTTAACTTCAGAATAACGGACCGGTTAACTTCAGAATAACATACCGGTTAACTTCAGAATAACGGACCGGTTAACTTCAGAATAACGTACCGGTTGACTTCAGAATAACGGTACCGGTTAACTTCAGAATAATGGACCGGTTAACTTCAGAATAACTGACCGGTTAACTTCAGAATAACGGTACCGGTTAACTTCAGAATAACGGACCGGTTAACTTCAGAATAACGGACCGGTTAACTTCAGAATAACGGACCGGTTAACTTCAGAATAACGGACCGGTTAACTTCAGAATAAGGATTGTAGAGCAAAACGGAGAACACCATCATGTTCATGAGAGTCTCCCCGTCATAATAGTTTGTAGCTCAAACCGTTCGGACGCTACCGACGTTTACATGGGATTTTCCAGGTTGTCTCATGTGGTCTGACAAAAAACACTCTAGCTCTGCCACCTTTCACCACAGATGTGGAAGTTCAACACTGGAGGATGCGGTGGATTGAGATGCATCCAATGCAAAAAAAAACATATCTCTCGCTTTAACTTAGATTTTTTTGGTTTAGATTTACACACGATATTCACATATAATAACAAATTACTTTCGACCACGCCCACACAAAAAGAGACAACAATTTATCACCGGTAACACATTTGACTTGTTTAGTATAGTTTGCTTGTAACTCCACCCACTACTTGCAGCTGTATAGTCCATTTGTTTGTGTTATTGGTCTTGGCTAACTTAATGTTCTGGTCGGTAGATACAGTGCCTTGCGAAGGTATTCGCCCCCCTTGAACTTTGTGACCTTTTGCCACATTTCAGGATTCAAACATAAAGATATAAAACTGTATTTCTTTGTGAATAATCAACAACAAGTGGGACACAGTCATGAAGTGGAATGACATTTATTGGATATTTCAAACTTTTTTAACAAATCAAAAACTGAAAAATTGGACATGCAAAATTATTCAGCCCCTTTAAGTTAATAATTTGTAGCGCCACCTTTTGCAGCGATTACAGCTGTAAGTCGCTTGGGGTATGTCTCTATCAGTTTTGCACATCGAGAGACTGAAATTTTTTCCCATTCCTCCTTGCAAAACAGCTCGAGCTCAGTGAGGTTGGATGGAGAGCATTTGTGAACAGCAGTTTTCAGTTCTTTCCACAGATTCTCAATTGGATTCTTGTCTGGACTTTGACTTGGCCATTCTAACACCTGGATATGTTTATTTTTGAACCATTCCATTGTAGATTTTGCTTTATGTTTTGGATCATTGTCTTGTTGGATGACAAATCTCCGTCCCAGTCTCAGGTCTTTTGCAGACTCCATCAGGTTTTCTTCCAGAATGGTCCTGTATTTGGCTCCATCCATCTTCCCATCAATTTTAACCATCTTCCCTGTCTCTGCTGAAGAAAAGCAGGCCCAAACCATGATGCTGCCACCACCATGTTTGACAGTGGGGATGGTGTGGTCAGGGTGATGAGCTGTGTTGCTTTACGCCAAACATAACGTTTTGCATTGTTGCCAAAAAGTTCAATTTTGGTTTCATCTGACCAGAGCACCTTCTTCCACATGTTTGGTGTGTCTCCCAGGTGGCTTGTGGCAAACGTTAAACAACACTTTTTATGGATATCTTTAAGAAATGGCTTTCTTCTTGCCACTCTTCCATAAAGGCCAGATTTGTGCAATATACGACTGATTGTTGTCCTATGGACAGAGTCTCCCACCTCAGCTGTAGATCTCTGCAGTTCATCCAGAGTGATCATGGGCCTCTTGGCTGCATCTCTGATCAGTCTTCTCCTTGTATGAGCTGTTAGTTTAGAGGGACGGCCAGGTCTTGGTAGATTTGCAGTGGTCTGATACTCCTTCCATTTCAATATTATCGCTTGCACAGTGCTCCTTGGGATGTTTAAAGCTTGGGAAATCTTTTTGTATCCAAATCCGGCTTTAAACTTCTTCACAACAGTATCTCGGACCTGCCTGGTGTGTTCCTTGTTCTTCATGATGCTCTCTGCGCTTTTAACGGACCTCTGAGACTATCACAGTGCAGTTGCATTTATACGGAGACTTGATTACATACAGGTGGATTGTATTTATCATCATTAGTCATTTAGGTCAACATTGGATCATTCAGAGATCCTCACTGAACATCTGGAGAGAGTTTGCTGCACTGAAAGTAAAGGGGCTGAATAATTTTGCACGCCCAATTTTTCAGTTTTTGATTTGTTAAAAAAGTTTGAAATATCCAATAAATGTCGTTCCACTTCATGATTGAGTCCCACTTGTTGTTGATTCTTCACAAAAAAATACAGTTTTATATCTTTATGTTTAAAGCCTGAAATGTGGCAAAAGGTCGCAAAGTTCAAGGGGGCCGAATACTTTCGCAAGGCACTGTATGATGTAATTCATATGAGCCTTTTACTCTTCATAAAAATCTATTTGAACAGCACCACCTCACCTGGTAGATAATAGATGTATCAAATCAAATCAAAAAAAATTATATAGCCCTTCGTACATCAGCTGATATCTCAAAGTGCTGTACAGAAACCTAGCCTAAAACCCCAAACAGCAAGCAATGCAGGTGTAGAAGCACTGTGGCTAGGAAAAACTCCTAGAAAGGCCAAAACCTAGGAAGAAACCTAGAGAGGAACCAGGCTATGTGGGGTGGCCAGTCTTCTTCTGGCTATGCCTAGTGGAGATTATAACAGAACATGGCCAAGATGTTCAAATGTTCATAAATGACCAGCATGGTCCAATAATAATAAGGCAGAGCAGTTGAAACTGGAGCAGCAGCACGGCCAGGTGGACTGGGAACAGCAAGGAGTCATCATGTCAGGTAGTCCTGAGGCATAGTCCTAGGGCTCAGGTCCTCCGAGAGAGAGAAAGAAAGAGAGAAAGAGAGAATTAGAGAGAGCACACTTAAATTCACACAGGACACCGAATAGGACAGGAGAAGTACCCTAGCCCCCCGACACATAAACTACTGCAGCATAAATACTGGAGGCTGAGACAGGAGGGGTCAGGAGACACTGTGGCCCCATCCGAGGACCCTACCGGACAGGGCCAAACAGGAAGGATATAACCCCACCCACTTTGTAGAGACATGTTGGTAATTCTGATGTCATTCTGCACTGTTCTATGGTCAGATGTGACCTCAGTGGTCTGTGGTCTAGCAGTCAGTACCGCAGACCCCGGAACACAATAGAATCGGTGTTGGAATCCGACACAGTGCTCTTCTGACTATCACCTCTCCTTCATTTCCTTTCTTCGTTCTACTTCTTCCCATTGGTTCAATAAAACCAAATAAGTTGGACTGGGAGGGGGAGCAGTGGAGTTCAAGAGGGTTCATCCTAACCATGACACACACCAGAAGTACACGTTCATTCTGTCTGTCTATCCATCTGTCTCTCTCTATCTCCCTCCTTTTTTCTACCTGTCTAGAGCCCTTTCATTAATAATCATGTTTGGTCAACCGAGGATAGAGGGATTGGAAAACCCAGTTATCAATTATGTATATACAGTACAGGGATGGGAAATCTACCAACCCAGCAGCTCAGAGTTCATATTACAACACAGGTGACTGGGTACACTGTGTGTGTGTGTGTGCGTGTGTGTGTGTGTGTGTGTGTGTGTGTGTGTGTGTGTGTGTGTGTGTGTGTGTGTGTGTGTGTGTGTGTGTGTGTGTGTGTGTGTGTGTGTGTGTGTGTGTTCACAGTACGTAAATGCTTCTACCTTTCTAATCTGCACCTGTTCCTCTTAGCCGGGCAGCTTCCAAACACTACTGCACAGAGGGCATCCAGGACCTATTATGTTAAATTAGCCTGGTGCGTTGTGAAAATCACAGGCAGACTGTTGACCAAGGAGTCATTTAGCAGGGCTAGTAGGACACACGGTGTGCAGCACCTGTTGGTAATGGCTGTTCCAGGTCCTTGGGTTCCAGGTCAGCAGGCAGACGAGAGAGATTAAGGCCCTGATCTTGTGTTCCTCTGTTCTGCTGTTGGCTGGGTGGAGTGTCCAAGGTTACCAGAGATGGAAATGGAGACTGATTGGATCCATGCCAACTACTTTCTAACAGCTGGAGAGAACAGACAGGTCTATTTATGATGCATGATGATGGTACATTCAGGTCATCATCACTGTCGTCATCGTCATCATCATTCTTTTCATCTCCATAATGTTGCTGGAGTCTGTCTGTCTGGTCTGTCTGTGTGTCTGGTCTGTCTGTCTGGTCTGGTTGTCTATATCTATGCTATCTTTGTCTCTATTATCAGACTGTTGACTGTAGATGACAGACAGATCTGTCACCACTGACACTGGGCAACCTTCTCTTCTTAGAAACGATCTTATTTACCACCTCACCTTGACTTTCCCCACACTAACCCTCTCTTTACCTCTCTCTCTTTTTCTTTTCCTCTCTCTTTATCTCCCTCTCTCTCACACACGTACACCAACATACACACACCAATGGCCTTGTTTGAGAGATGACACTATTTTTAGCAAAGGTACGAATCAGAGTTTGTAGGGATGATACGATTCTATTAGATTAGTTTATTAGTCAAATGCACACAGTGCTGGGAAAAGTTGTAACGGTTTTCTTGACTTGAAGGAGAGGCGGACCAAAATGCAGCGTGGTTTCTATTCGTGGTTTTTTAATAAAGCAACTCTACATGAACAAACTAACAAAACAAGAACCGTGAAAACCTAAACAGCCCTATCTGGTGCAAACACAGAGACAGGAACATTCACCCACAAACCCCAACACCAAACAGGCTACCTAAATATGGTTCCCAATCAGAGACAATGACTAACACCTGCCTCATATTGAGAACCATATCATTGAGAACCTGTCCCCTCGGGGACAGGCCAAATTTATTCAGCATCCTGAGATCTGTGTGGTTTGACCATTTCAGCTCCTTGGAGTGTGTACGCCGAGGAACGTGACGTTTTTGACCATCTCTACGGCATCCCCGTTGATGAGGGTGCAGGAGTGCCCAGCCTGGTTCCTCCTGAGGTTCACAATCACCTCCTTTGTTTTGCTGAAGTTGAGGGAGAGGTTGTTTACTTGGCACTACGCCGTCAGAGCGCCAATCTACCTCCTCTTTTGGCCGTCTCGTCATTGATGGTAATCAGTACTATAGTCGTGTCGTCAGCAAACTTGATGATGGAGTTGGAATTGTGTGAGGCCCCGCAGTCGTGGGTATACTGGGAGTACAGGAGGGGACTGAGGACGCACCCTTGTGGGACCCCTGTGTTGAGGATCAGTGTGGAGGATATAAGGTTGCCTACCTTCACCACTTGGAGATGTTACATCAGGAAGTCCAGAATCCACTCGCATAGGAAGGACTTCAGTCCCAGGGCCTCAAATTGTGTGGTGAGCTTAGAGTGCACTGTGGTATTGACGGCCAAGCTGTTGTTAATGAACAGCATCCTCACATATGCAATTGAAGAGGGTCGAGTGTGTCGGGGAGGGAGGAGGTGATGTGGTCTTTAAGTAGCCTCTCAAAGCACTTCATGATGATGGAGGTGAGAGCTATTGGTCAGTAGTCATTCAGCTCAGCTACTTTCCCTTTCTTGAGCACGGAGATGATAGTGGACATCTTAAAGCAGGTGGGGATAACGGCCTGTCAGAAAACACAACAGTAAGCTGGTCTGAACATGCTCTGAGGGCGTAAAGTCAATCTTCAAAATAGCTCTGTTGATGTGGTTGTGTTGTTGCTACTGTTGTGTTGTTTCTTTAGGTGTCTATGTGTGGGGTGTTGCATTTTTCTAAATGTCAGCCCAAAACTCAGTAACTTAATCACACTCACTAGTATAAACTATTCTTCCGTCTTGCCCA